>NC_091351.1:25713145-25855645 GCF_038502225.1 Cherax quadricarinatus | reverse complement strand
GATGGACACGAGGAACATCAAAGAGTGATCTGTGCCTTGTGTTATGGTCATGTGTTCTGTTGAGGGTGGCAAGGAGATGTTTGAGGGGAGGGTTAATATCAGCGTTAAGTGTTCTATGTATGTAATAGGTGTAGTAATAAGTATGGATGAATCAAACATGTATGAATCATGTATGAAAGGCCCCTGGGAGCTAGTGATCATGTGGTTCTGTGCTTCGACTACATAGTTGAGCTCCAAGGGGAGAGAGTAGCAGGAATAGGGTGGGAAAAACCAAACTACAAAAGGGGGACTACCCAGGCATGAGGAACTTCCTTCAAGACATTCAGTGGGAGAGGGAACTGACAGGAAAACCAGTACAAGAAATGATGGACTATGTGGCAACAAAATGCAAGGAGGCAAAGGAGAGGTTTGTTCCCAAGGGAAACAGAAATAATGGGAAGAACAGAACGAGTCCTTGGTTCACCCAAAGGTGTAGGGAGGCAAAAACTAGGTGTACTAGAGAATGGAAAAGGTACAGAAGACAGAGAACTCAGGAAAATAAAGAGATTAGCTGAAGAGCCAGAAACGAATATGCACAGATAAGAAGGGAGGCTCAGCAACAATATGAAAATGACATAGCATCAAAAGTCAAGACTGACCCGAAGCTGTTGTACAGCCACATCACGAGGAAAACAACAGTCAAGGACCAGGTAATCAGACTGAGGAAGGGTGATGGGGAATTCACAAGAAACGACCAGGAGGTATGTCAGGAGCTCAACACGAGATTTAAAGAAGTATTTACAGAGGAAACCAGTAGGACTCCAGGAAATCAGAACAGGGGGGGGGGCACAAGCAAGTGATGGATGAAATACATATAACCAAGGAGGAGGTGAAGAAGCTGCTGTGTGAACTTGACACCTCAAAGGCGGTGGGACCAGACAACATCTCTCCGTGGGTCCTTAAAGAGGGAGCAGAGATATTGTGTGTACCATTAACAAAGATCTTCAACACATCAGTTGAAACTGGGCAACTCCCCGAGGTATGGAAGATGGCAAATGTAGTCCCAATTTTTAAAAAGAGAGACAGACATGAGGCACTACACTACAGACCTGTATCACTAACGTGTATAGTATGCAAGGTCATGGAGAAGATCATCAGGAGAGTGGTGGAGCACCTGGAAAGAAACAAGTGTATAATTGACAACCAGCACGGTTTCAGGGAAGGAAAATCTTGTGTCACAAACCTACTAGAGTTTTATGATAAGGTGACAGAAGTAAGACAAGAGAGAGAGGGGTGGATCGACTGCATTTTTTTGGACTGCAAGAAGGCCTTCGACACAGTTCCTCACAAGAGGTTACTGCAAAAGCTAGAGGATCAGGCACACATAACAGGAAAGGCACTGCAATGGATCAGAGAATACCTGACAGGGAGGCAACAACGAGTCATGGTACATGACGAGGTGTCAGAGTGGGCGCCTGTGACAAGTGGGGTTCCACAGGGATCAGTCCTAGGACCTGTGCTGTTCTTGGTATATGTGAACGACATAACGGAAGGGATAGACTCAGAAGTGTCCTTGTTTGCAGATGATATGAAGTTAATGAGAAGAATCAAATCGGATGAGGATCACCCAGGACTACAAAGAGACCTGGACAGGCTACAAGCCTGGTCCAGCAACTGCTTCCTTGAGTTTAACCCTGCCAAATGGAAAGTCATGAAGATTGGGGAAGGGCAAAGAAGACCGCAGACACAAAATAGTTTAGATGGCCAAAGACTGCAAACTTCACTCAAGGAAAAAGATCTGGGGGTGAGTATAACACCGAGCATATCTCCTGAGGTGCACATCAATCAGATAACTGCTGCAGCATACGGGCGCCTGGCAAACCTACGGATAGCGTTCCGATACCTCAGCAAGGATTCGTTCAAGACTCTGTATACCATTTACGTCAGGCCCATACTGGAGTATGCAGCACCAGTTTGGAATCCACACCTAGTCAAGCACGTCAAGAAATTAGAGAAGGTGCAAAGGTTTGCAACAAGACTAGTCCCAGAGCTACGGGGATTGTCGTACGAAGAAAGGTTGAGGGAAATCGGCCTGATGACACTGGAGGACAGGAGGGTCAGGAGAGACATGATAACGACATATAAAATACTGTGTGGAATAGACAAGGTGGACAAAGACGGGATGTTCCAGAGATGGGACACAGACACAAGAGGTCACAATTGGAAGTTGAAGACTCAGATGAATCAAAGGGATGTTAGAAAGTATTTCTTCAGTTATAGAGTGGTCAGACCGTGGAATGGCCTAGAAAGTGAAGTAGTGGAGGCGGGAACCATACATAGTTTTAAGGCAAAGTATGATAAAGCTCATGGGGCAGGAAGAGAGAGGACCTAGTAGCAATCAGTGAAGAGGCGGGGCCAGGAGCTATGACTCGACCCCTGCAACCACAAATAGGTGAGTACAAATAGGTGAGTACACACACACACACACACACACACACACACACACACACACACATGTATAGTATGCAAAATCATGGAGAAGATTATCAGGAGAAGAGTGGTGGAACACCTAGAAAGGAATGATCTCATCAACAGCAGCCAACATGGTTTCAGGGACGGGAAATACTGTGTCACAAACCTACTAGAGTTCTATGACATGGTGACAGCAGTAAGACAAGAGAGAGAGGGGTGGGTGGATTGCATATTCTTGGACTGCAAGAAGGCGTTTGACACAGTTCCACACAAGAGATTGGTGCAAAAACTGGAGGACCAAGCAGGGATAACAGGGAAGGTACTACAATGGATCAGGGAATACTTGTCAGGAAGACAGCAGCGAGTCATGGTACGTGGCGAGGTATCAGAGTGGGCACCTGTGACCAGCGGGGTCCCACAGGGGTCAGTCCTAGGACCAGTGCTGTTTCTGGTATTTGTGAACGACATGACGGAAGGAATAGACTCTGAGGTGTCCCTGTTTGCAGATGACGTGAAGTTGATGAGAAGAATTCACTCGATCGAAGACCAGGCAGAACTACAAAGGGATCTGGACAGGCTGCAGACCTGGTCCAGCAATTAGCTCCTGGAGTTCAATCCCACCAAGTGCAAAGTCATGAAGATTGGGGAAGGGCAAAGAAGACTGCAGACGGAGTACAGTCTAGGGGGCCAGAGACTACAAACCTCACTCAAGGAAAAAGATCTTGGGGTGAGTATAACACAAGGCACATCTCCTGAAGCGCACATCAACCAAATAACTGCTGCAGCATATGGGCGCCTAGCAAACCTCAGAACAGCATTCCGACATCTTAATAAGGAATCGTTCAGGACCCTGTACACCGTGTACGTTAGGCCCATATTGGAGTATGCGGCACCAGTTTGGAACCCACACCTAGCCAAGCACGTAAAGAAACTAGAGAAAGTGCAAAGGTTTGCAACAAGACTAGTCCCAGAGCTAAGAGGTATGTCCTACGAGGAAAGGTTAAGGGAAATCAACCTGACGACACTGGAGGACAGGAGAGATAGGGGAAACATGATAACGACATACAAAATACTGAGAGGAATTGACAAGGTGGACAAAGACAGGATGTTCCAGAGATTGGACACAGTAACAAGGGGACACAGTTGGAAGTTGAAGACACAGATGAATCACAGGGATTTTAGGAAGTATTTCTTCAGCCACAGAGTAGTCAGTAAGTGGAATAGTTTGGGAAGCGATGTAGTGGAGGCAGGATCCATACATAGCTTTAGGCAGAGGTATGATAAAGCTCACGGTTCAGGGAGAGTGACCTAGTAGCGATCAGTGAAGAGGCGGGGGCCAGGAGCTCGGACTCGACCCCCGCAACCTCAACTAGGTGAGTACAACTAGGTGAGTACACACACACACACACACACGTGAAAATAAGAGGGCCATAAATTCTTGCACACAAACACTTGAAGTCCTACCCTAAGGGATACATCTCACATACCCACTCCAACATCCACAATTCACCCACACTCTCTTCTTTTATCTCCTTTACCTCTTTCTTTCTCTCTCTCCCCCTCTCTCCTTTCCACTTTCTCTCCCTCTCTCCTATTCCACTATCTCTTCCTCCTCCTGCTCCTCTTCCTCCTATATCTCCCTCCCCCTTCACCTCATCTTCCTTCTCAATCTCTCCCTTTCTCTCCTTTTATCTCTACTCTCTCTCTCTCTCTCCCTGTCTATTCCACTTTCTCTCTCTCACTCTCTCCCTTTCCACTATCCCTCCCTCTTCATGCAACTCCTCCTCCTATACCTCCTCCATCTCCCCCCTCACCTCCCTTTCCTTCTCCTCCTCCCTCTCCCCTCACCTCCTAGGCCTGCAAGCACACTATATGCTGATCCGACCCAACTCATATGCTCCACACACTCCTCTCTCTCTCTCTCTCTCTCTCTCTTTCTCTCTCTCTCTCTCTCTCTCTCTCTCTCTCTCTCTCTCTCTCTCTCTCTCTCTCTCTCTCTCTCTCTCTCTCTCTCTCTCTCTCTAATTCTCTCACTCACACTCTCAATCACACTCTATCTCTCTTTCTCTATCCCACTTTCTCTCATCCTCCCTACTCCTACTCCCTCCCCCCATTACTCTCCCCCCTTGTCCCCCTTAGTCTTCCCCCCATCTCTATTTCCCCTGCTGCTGTCCCCCCTCCAGCTCACTATCCTTTTCCTCTCCCTGCCTCCTCCCCCATTCTTCCCACAACAAACACCCCCATCCCTCCCCACAACAAACACCCCCATCCCTCCCCACAACAAAAACCCCCCTCCACACAGCACTCTTGGCATAAGTTCTTCCTTCTGTGGAAAAAAACATGGGACACCAAAAGCCTGGATGGAGAACCAGAGGAATGGTGGATGAAGCGAAGGGTGGACCTGGGAGAGAAGACTGGGAGGCAGAACTCACGAGAAGAGAGGAGGAGTGAGGGAGGAGGCTGGAAGAGCTCGGCAAGAAAATGGAAGAGAAAATAGCTGAGAGCAGGAAATGGGAATTATAAATCACAGCAGCTGAAGCTTAGATACAGAGCTTAGTAGAGGAACTAAAAAGTCTGAAACAGTATAAAGAGCCAAAGGACAGTACAGCCACGACACCAAGAACTGCTACATCAGTCACTGATGAGGGGACAGTAGGGAACAAAGAAGATACACTGTATACAATGACTCTATCGGACACACACACAAATATCCCGCACATAAAAGAGAGAAGCTTACGACGACGTTTCGGTCCGACTTGGACCATTGACAAAGTCACTTTGACTTTGTCAATGGTCCAAGTCGGACCGAAACGTCGTCGTAAGCTTCTCTCTTTTATGTGCGGGTTATTTGTGTATCGTTCCAGTCACGGTATTGTGCCTTTTTGTTATTTATACTCTATCGGACCCAAGGGAGACCCAGAAAAAGGCAGGGAGAACAGCAGGAACTAATGAGGGGACTATAGACAACGAAGGAGCTAGGCTACACACAGAGGCTCTAATGGACAACTGCCATGTCCAGGAACAGATAAGCACAGGGATACCAAATAGGGAAGAGACAGTAGGAAGCAATGTGTCAATGGCGGGAACTAATTCGTATCAGAGGATGCTCAGGGAAGTACAGTGGGAGGACGAAAGGGAGATGGCAGTTTTGTCTGTGGGTTCCATGAAGCAGATGGGGAAACTTACGAGCCAAGGGAACAGGAGGAGAAAAAAAAATTTAAAGCATCATGGAAGCAATAGGAGAGGACGACATGACGCAGCTGACAAGTTTTTGGAGGATTGGGTGGTTTGCAAGAGGAAAAAAGCATCCAGTCAAAGTGATTTTCAAGGCAGAGTCAGCTCGAAACCGGATCCTGCAGAAGAAAGCACGCCTAAGGGACAATCAGAAGTTCTGGAGTGTGTACCTCGACGAGACAGAACACAAGAAGAAAGGATGATACTGAAAGAGAGGGTGCAATGTCGCAAGGAGGAAAGAGAGGCAGGAAGGTGGGGAGAAGGAGAAATCAGGCCCAGGTGGAAGAACAAACACAACCCCCCCAAGTACCAACCACAAAAGGACAACAACAATGGCAATCCCAAAGCAAACAACCTAACCCAAAACCCACTCACTGTACCCTCTGTCCCATCCCCCTCATCACAAACTCCACCCCCACAGTAACCCACTAATCCCCATCAGCTCAAACCCCACCCCCACAGAAACCCACACAATGTACCCTCTCTGCCCATCCCCCTCACCACAAACCCCACCCCCACAGTAACCCACAGTAACCCACAGCAACCCACACATTGTACCCTCTATCCCCATCCCCCTCACGACAACCCCCACCCCCACTGTAACCCCCCATAGGCCCTCTCCACCCATCTCCTACCACAGCCCCCACCCCAATGAAACCCCTAATAGGCCCTCACCCCACCTCCACACTACAGACCCCACCCCCACAGCAACCTCCTATAAGCCCCTGCCAGGGCACCTGCTCCCCCTAATCCACCTTTCTCCCCAGACCACAGTTATAGAAAAGAAGTTGATGGTTTGGTACACGAATATGGATGGAATAACGAATATTGGTAGATAAAAGACTGTTGAGTAGACTTCAGGATGTACATGTTTATAGAGGGGCCACAGATATATCAGATCACTTTCTAGTTGTAGCTACACTGAGAGTAAAAGGTAGGTGGGATACAAGGAGAATAGAAGCATCAGGGAAGAGAGAGGTGAAGGTTTATAAACTAAAAGAGGAGGCAGTTAGGGTAAGATATAAACAGCTATTGGAGGATAGATGGGCTAATGAGAGCATAGGCAATGGGATCGAAGAGGTATGGGGTAGGTTTAAAAATGTAGTGTTGGAGTGATCAGCAGAAGTTTGTGGTTACAGGAAGGTGGGTGCGGGAGGGAAGAGGAGCGATTGGTGGAATGATGATGTAAAGAGAGTAGTAAGGGAGAAAAGGTTAGCATATGAGAAGTTTTTACAAAGTAGAAGTGATGCAAGGAGGGAAGAGTATATGGAGAAAAAGAGAGAGGTTAAGAGAGTGGTGAAGCAATGTAAAAAGAGAGCAAATGAGAGAGTGGGTGAGATGTTATCAACAAATTTTGTTGAAAATAAGAAAAAGTTTTGGAGTGAGATTAACAAGTTAAGGAAGCCTAGAGAAAAAATGGATTTGTCAGTTAAAAATAGGAGAGGAGAGTTATTAAATGGAGAGTTAGAGGTATTGGGAAGATGGAGGGAATATTTCGAGGAATTGTTAAACGTTGATGAAGATAGGGAAGCTGTGATTTCGTGTATAGGGCAAGGAGGAATAACATCTTGTAAGTGTGAGGAAGAGCCAGTTGTGAGTGTGGGGGAAGTTCGTGAGGCAGTAGGTAAAATGAAAGGGGGTAAGGCAGCCGGGATTGATGGGATAAAGATAGAAATGTTAAAAGCAGGTGGGGATGTAGTTTTGGAGTGTTTGGTGCAATTATTTAATAAATGTATGGAAGAAGGTAAGGTACCTAGGGATTGGCAGAGAGCATGCATAGTTCCTTTGTATAAAGGCAAAGGGGACAAAAGAGAGTGCAAAAATTATAGGGGAATAAGTCTGTTGAGTATACCTGGTAAAGTGTATGGTAGAGTTATTATTGAAAGAATTAAGAGTAAGACGGAGAATAGGATAGCAGATGAACAAGGAGGCTTCAGGAAAGGTAGGGGGTGTGTGGACCAGGTGTTTACAGTGAAACACATAAGTGAACAGTATTTAGATAAGGCTAAAGAGGTCTTTGTGGCATTTATGGATTTGGAAAAGGCGTATGACAGGGTGGATAGGGGGGCAATGTGGCAGATGATGCAGGTGTATGGTGTAGGAGGTAGGTTACTGAAAGCAGTGAAGAGTTTTTACGAGGATAGTGAGGCTCAAGTTAGAGTATGTAGGAAAGAGGGAAATTATTTCCCAGTAAAAGTAGGCCTCAGACAAGGATGTGTGATGTCACCGTGGTTGTTTAATATATTTATAGATGGGGTTGTAAGAGAAGTAAATGCAAGGGTATTGGCAAGAGGCGTGGAGTTAAAAGATAAAGAATCACACATAAAGTGGGAGTTGTCACAGTTGCTCTTTGCTGATGACACTGTGCTCTTGGGAGATTCTGAAGAGAAGTTGCAGAGATTGGTGGATGAATTTTGTAGGGTATGCAAAAGAAGAAAATTAAAAGTGAATACAGGAAAGAGTAAGGTTATGAGGATAACAAAAAGATTAGGTGATGAAAGATTGGATATCAGATTGGAGGGAGAGAGTATGGAGGAGGTGAATGTATTCAGATATTCGGGAGTGGACGTGTCAGCGGATGGGTCTATGAAAGATGAGGTAAATCATAGAATTGATGAGGGGAAAAGGGTGAGTGGTGCACTTAGGAGTCTGTGGAGACAAAGAACTTTGTCCTTTGGAGGCAAAGAGGGGAATGTATGAGAGTATAGTTTTACCAACGCTCTTATATGGGTGTGAAGCATGGGTGATGAATGTTGCAGCGAGGAGAAGGCTGGAGGCAGTGGAGATGTCATGTCTGAGGGCAATGTGTGGTGTGAATATAATGCAGAGAATTCGTAGTTTGGAAGTCAGGAGGAGGTGTGGGATTACCAAAACTGTTGTCCAGAGGGCTGAGGAAGGGTTGTTGAGGTGGTTCGGACATGTAGATAGAATGGAGCGAGACAGAATGACTTCAAGAGTGTATCAGTCTGTAGTGGAAGGAAGGCGGGGTAGGGGTCGGCCTAGGAAAGGTTGGAGGGAGGGGGTAAAGGAGGTTTTGTGTGCGAGGGGCTTGGACTTCCAGCAGACATGCATGAGCGTGTTTGATAGGAGTGAATGGAGACAAATGGTTTTTAATACTTGACGTGCTGTTGGAGTGTGAGCAAAGTAACATTTATGAAGGGGTTCAGGGAAACCAGTAGGCCGGACTTGAGTCCTGGAGATGGGAAGTACAGTGCCTGCACTCTGAAGGAGGGGTGTTAATGTTGCAGTTTAAAAACTGTAGTGTAAAGCACCCTTCTGGCAAGACAGTGATGGAGTGAATGATGGTGAAAGTTTTTTCTTTTTCGGGCCACCCTGCCTTGGTGGGAATCGGCCAGTGTGATAATAAAAAAAATAACGAATATATGTGAGGAGTGGCATGAAAGAATGAAGATGTCCCCAGACATCGTAGCGGTCACAGAAACAAAAATCACTAGGACAATAACAGACGTAATCTTCCCACCTGGATATCAGATCCTGAGGAAGGATAGAAGGAGCAGAGGGGGAGGAGGGGTTGCACTGCTAATTAAAAACCGGTGGGGTTATCAAGAAATGGAAGAAATGGACAAAATTGGAGAAAGGGATTTCATAGTAGGTACAGTTCAGTCAGGGGAACACAAGGTAGTCATTGCAGTGATGTACATGTATATCCCACCAAAGAACTGCAGGAGGCCAAGAGAGGAATATGATGAGTGCAACAGAGCAATGGTAGACACACTAGCTGAAGTGGCAAGAAGGGCACACTCGAGTAGAGCGAAGTTACTGGTCATGGGCGACTTCAACCACAGGGAGATTGATTGGAAAAACCTCAAACCACATTGGTGTCCCAAAACATAGAGAGCCAAGATGATAGAAGTGGTGCACCAACATGTTAGGGACACTGCCAGAGAGAGAGGGGAGGATGAACCATCAAGACTGGACCTTGTGTTCACCCTGAATAGCTCAGACATTGAGCACATCACATATGAGAGACCCTTTGGAGCTGGTGACCACGTGGCTCTGAGCTTTGAATACATCATGGAACTAAAAGTGGAGAGGGTAACAGGAGTAGAAAGGGAAAGGCCAAACTATAAATGGGAAGACTACACAGGAATGAGGACCTTACTGCAGGAGGTTCAGTGGGAACAGGATATGGTAGGAAAATCAGTAAACGAAATGATGGAATTTGTTAAAACAAAATGCAAGAAGGGGGAGGAAAGGTTTGTTCCCAAGGGTAACAGAAATAATAGGAAGGACAGAACGAGCCCTTGGTATACTCGAAGGTGTAGGGAGGAAAACACTAAGTGCTCTAGAGAATGGAAAAAGTACAAAAGGCAAAGGATTCAGGAAAATAAAGAGATTAGCCGACCAGCTCGAAACGAGTATGCACAGATAAGGAGGGAGGCCCAGTGACAGTATGAAAATGGCATAGCATCGAAAGCCAAATCTGACCCGAAACTGCTGTTTAGCCACATTAGGAGAAAGACAACAGTCAAAGACCAGGTGATCAGGCTGAGGAAAGAAGGTGGGGAACTCACGAGAAATGATCAAGAGGTATGCGAGGAACTCAACATGAGATTTAAGGAAGTACTCACAGTGGAGACAGGAAGGACTCTAGGAAGACAGGAAGGACTCTGGGAAGACAGGACAGAGGGGGACACTAACAGGAAATAGACCAACAAGTGCTGGACGATATGCACACAACTGAGGAGGAGGTGAAGAAGCTGTTAAGTGACCTTGATACCTCAAAGGCAATGGGACTGAACATCTCCCTGTGGGTTGTCAGGGAGGAAGCAGATATACTGTGTGTGGCATTAACCACAATCTTCAACACATCCCTGGAAACTGGGCAACTACCTGAGGTATGGAAGACCGCAAATGTAGTTCCCATTTTTAAAAAAGGAGACAGAAAAGAGGCACTAAATTACAGACCAGTGTCACTGACTTGTATAGTATGCAAAGTCATGGAGAAGATTATCAGGAGAGTGGTGGAGCACCTGGAACGGAACAAGATTATAAATGACAACCAGCACGGATTCATGGAAGGCAAATCCTGTGTCACAAACCTTCTGGAGTTCTATGACAAAGTTACAGAAGTACGACACAAGAGACAGGGGTGGGTTGATTGCATTTTCTTGAACTGCAAGAAGGCCTTCAACACAGTTCCTCACAAGCGAGTAGTGCAGAAACTAGAGGATCAGGCATGTATAACAGGAAGGGCACTGCAATTGGTCAGAGAATATCTGACAGGGAGGCAACGAGTCATGGTATGGGATGAGGTATCACAGTGGGCACCTGTGATGAGCAGTGGGCACTGGTCCTAGGACCAGTGCTATTTCTGAAATATGTGAATGGCATGATGGAAGGGATAGACTCAGAGGAGAATTAAATCAGATGAGGACCAGGCAGGACTTCAAAGAGACCTGGACAGGCTAGACACATGGTCCAGCAACTGGCTTCTTGATTTCAACCCTGCCAAATGCAAAGTCATGAAGATTGGAGAAGGACAAAGACCGCAGACAGAGAATAGACTAAGTGGCCAAGGACTGCAAACCTCACTCAAGGAGAAAGATCTTGGGGTGACCATAACACCAAGCATATCTCCAGAGGCACACATCAACCAGATAACTGCTGCAGCATACAGGCACCTGGCAAACCTGAGAATAGCATTCCAATACCTTAGTAAAGAATAGTTCAAGACACTGTACACTGTGTACATCAGGCCCATACTCGAGTATGCAGCACCAGTTTGGAACCCACACCTGGTCAAACACGTCAAGAAATTAGAGAAAGTGCAAAGGTTTGCAATAAGGCTAATTCCAGAGCTCAGGGGTATGTCCTACGAAGAAAGGTTGAGGGAAATTGGACTGACGACATTGGAGGACAGGAGAGTCAGGGAAGACATGATGGCAACATACAAAATACTGCATGGAATAGATAAGGTAGAGAGAGACAGGTTGTTCCAGAGAGGGGACACAGAAACAAGGGGTCACAATTGGAAGCTGAAGACTCAGACGAGTCAGAGGGATGTTAGGAAGTTTTTCTTCAGTCATATAGTTGTCAGGAAGTGGAATAGCCTAGCAAGTGATGTAGTGGAGGCAGGAATCATACACAGCTTTAAGACGAGGTATGACAAAGCTCTGGAAGCAGAGAGATGACCTAGTAGTGATCAGTGAAGTGGCAGGGCCAGGAGCTGAGTCTCGACCCCTGCAACCACAATTAGGTGAGCATACACACACACACACACACACACAGGTGAGCATACACAGACACACACATATACATATATACAAATACACACACACACACACACACACACACTTTCCTCCACTCCCTCTTCATCTTTCTTCTCCTTCCCCTCCTCTTCCCCCTTGCTTAACCATCAGTTCCTCTCCCCCTCTCTCCTTGTACCTCCTTGCTCCCCCTAATCTCTCCCTGCCACTGTCTCCTCTTCCCACTTCATATCCTTTTCCCCCCTTGCTACCTCCCTTCTCCTTTCCCTTTGAAAATACATGGGTTTTTTTTTCTGTGGCAAAAACAAAAAAAAATGGGTTACCCAAGAGCAGGGCAGAGAACCAGGGGTCTGGAGGATGCACCTGGGAGGGAAGATTGGGAGCCAGAGCTCACAAAAAGGAAGACTGGAGAACTAAGCTAGAAGAGCTTGGCAAGAAAATGGAGGAGAGGATAGCTGCAGAGAGCAGGACGTGGGAGCTACAAGCCATAGCAGCAGAGGCTAAGATACAGTGCATAGAAATGAAACTAAAGAAACTGTAACAGCTTAAAGAGACAAATGACAGCACAGCCATGACATGAGAAACTTCTGCATCAGTCACAGACAATGGAACTGTAGGGAACAAAGAAGCTATACTGTATGCAAAGGCCCTATCAGACCCACATGGGGCCCAGGAAAAGATGAGGAGCACATTAAGAACAAATGAGAGGCTGAAAACAATGAAGGAATTATGTTATATGCAGAGACTCTAACAGCCAACTGTAGTGGCCAGGAACAACAGAGCAGAAAAGACAGACCACTGAGCATAGGGGTTTCAGCCAAGGAAGGGATTGAAGGCAGGAATGCTTTAATGGAAGGAACTAAAATACCTCAGAGGATGCAAAGGGAGACACAGTGGGAGGACGAAAAGGAGTGGTTAGTTTTTGTCTGCAGGCTCCAGGAAGTAGAAGGGGAAACCTATGATGAAAGAAAACAAAAGGCGACATAGCCAAGGTGACGAATTTTCAGAGAATTAGGTGGTTTGCAAGTGGAAAACAATGGCCTGTCAAAGTAATTTTCAAGACAGAATCATCTCAAACCAGGATCCTACAGAAGAAAGCACGACTGAGGGACAAACCGGAGTACTGGAGAGAGTACCTCAATTGAGAGAGAACAAAAGACAAAAGGATGATACTAAAAGAAAGGGTACAAAGAATAAAGGAGGAATGAGAATCAATGAAGGTAAGCAGCAGAACCAAGACTCAGGTGGAAGGGCAAACACACACTCCAGAAACACACACAGAGGGACTCTTGCCACAACAACCACAATACAACTGAACAATTTAAACCAAAGCCTACACACTGTTCTCTCTGTCCTCACCCTCCACATCACAAACCCCACTCCTACAGCAACTCCCTATGGGCACTCTGCCTCCACCCACCTTATCACAAACCCCACCCCCACCGCAACCTCCCATAGGCCCCTGCCAGGGCTTCAACTCCCCCAACCCCAATATTCTCCCAGGACCACAGTTTTAGAAAAGAAGTTGAAGGTTTGGTACACGAACGCAGATGGAATAACGAATAAATATGAGGAGTGGCATGAAAGAATCAATGCGAAGTCCCCAGATATCATAGCAGTCACAGAAATGAAACTCATTGAGACAATAACAGATGTAAATTACCCACTGGGGTATCAGAGTCTGACGAGAGATAGAAGAAGCAGGGGTTACATTCTCATAAAAAACCGATGGGGATCTTAGGAAATGGAAGGGATCAACTTCAACTTACAACCAGAGCTTTGGTAAGAAGGGTAAGGAAGAAGGAAGGGTAAGGATAGAAATATGGAAAATGGGTGGGAGGGGGAATGAGGATACAAGAGGGAAGTGGCACAACCACTTTGGTGCAATTTAAAAAGTGTATGTTTAATAACAAAAAAATTATTGGAAGAGGCATAACACTTACCCATCAGAGTCACACAGATATAACGAATATATAGGTGCATGACTCTGAGTCAGTAAGAGAAATACAATTTGCAATTGCGTTTTATTGCGATTGCATAACGAAGATTTCAACGACAAGGCAAGGCGATGATTATATAGACAATTCATGTAAAATCACTAGGCACGTTGACATCCTTCAAGGTGGTGTCCCGCCATAGTAAATATAGCGAATTTACAATAGTAAATGTGAAAGAAAACTTATATAAGGTATCTCCATAATTAAGGGCGATAATATTCTTAGTAGACATACAAGGGTTCTGGTGTTACCCAGTCATCTTCATCTGTAGGGAGGTTGCTCAAGATCATTGGTCATTGGTAATCGTCCTTATGGATGAAGCAACGCACTCTCTGTGGAAGAGTCATTCTTTGGGTCCTGTGGGGAGGAGTGTTAATGATATAGTTGGTAATGGAAGGGATTACAAGTAGGATTAGGGATTACATAGTAGGTACAATTCAGTCTGGGGAACACAAGGTAGTCATTACATTGATCTTTACCTGGAGTTTACCTGGAGAGAGTTCTGGGGGTCAACGCCCCCGCGGCCCGGTCTGTGACCAGGCCTCCTGGTGGATCAGAGCCTGATCAACCAGGCTGTTACTGTTGGCTGCACGCAAATCAACGTACGAGCCACAGCCTGGCTGGTCAGGTACCGACTTTAGGTGCTTGTCCAGTGCCAGCTTGAAGACTGCCAGGGGTCTGTTGGTAATCCCCCTTATGTATGCTGGGAGGCAGTTGAACAATCTCGGGCCCCTGACACTTATTATATGGTCTCTTAACGTGCTAAAGACACCCCTGCTTTTCATTAGGGGGATGTTGCATCGTCTGCTAAGTCTTTTGCTTTCGTAGTGAGTGATTTTTCGTGTGCAAGTTCGGTACTAGTCCCTCTAGGATTTTCCAGGTGTATATAATCATGTATCTCTCCCTCCTGCATTCCAGGGAATACAGGTTCAGTAACCTCAAGCGCTCCCAGTAATTGAGGTGTTTTATCTCCGTTATGCGCGCCGTGAAGGTTCTCTGTACATTTTCTAGGTCAGCAATTTCACCTGCCTTGAAAGGTGCTGTTAGTGTACAGCAATATTCCAGCCTAGATAGAACAAGTGACCTGAAGAGTGTCATCAAGGGCTTGGCATCCCTAGTTTTGAAGGTTCTCATTATCCATCCTGTCATTTTTCTAGCAGATGCGATTGATACAATTTTATGGTCCATGAAGGTGAGATCCTCCGACATAATCACTCCCAGGTCTTTCACGTTGGTGTTTCGCTCTATTTTGTGGCCAGAATTTGTTTTGTACTCTGATGACGATTTAATTTCCACGTGTTTGCCATATCTGAGTAATTGAAATTTCTCATCGTTAAACTTCACATTGTTTTCTGCAGCCCACTGAAAGATTTGGTTGATGTCTGCCTGGAGCCTTGCAGTGTCTGCAATGGAAGACACTGTCATGCAGATTCGGGTGTCAACTGCAAAGGAAGATATGGTGCTGTGGCTGACATCCTTGTCTATGTCAGATATGAGGATGAGGAACAAGATGGGAGCGAGTACTGTGCCTTGTGGAACAGAGCTTTTCACCGTAGCTGCAGCGGACTTTACTCTGTTGACTACTACTCTCTGTGTTCTGTTAGTGAGGAAATTATAGATCCATCGACCGACTATTCCCGTTATTCCTTTAGCACGCATTTTCTGCGCTATAACGCCATGGTCACACTTGTCGAAGGCTTTTGCAAACTCTGTATATATTACATCTGCATTCTTTTTGTCTTCTGGTGAATCTAGGACCTTGTCGTAGTGATCCAATAATTGAGACAGACAGGAGCGACCTGTTCTAAACCCATGTTGCCCTGGGTTGTGTAATTGATGGGTTTCTAGATGGGTGGTGATCTTGCTTCTTAGGACCCTTTCAAAGATTTTATTGATATGGGATGTTAGTGCTATCGGTCTGTAGTTCTTTGCTGTTGCTTTACTGCCCCCTTTGTGGAGTGGGGCTATGTCTGTTGTTTTTAGTAACTGTGGGACGACCCCCGTGTCCATGCTTCCTCTACATAGGATGGTAAAAGCTCATGATAGGGGCTTCTTGAAGTTCTTGATGAACACGGAGTTCCATGAGTCTGGCCCTGGGGCAGAGTGCATTGGCATGTCATTTATGGCCTGTTCGAAGTCATTTGGCGTCAGGATAACATCAGATAGGCTTGTGTTAACCAAATTCTGTGGCACTCCCATAAAAAATTAATTTTGATCATGGACTCTCAGTCTGGTTAGCGGCTTGCTAAAAACTGAGTCATATTGGGACTTGAGTAGCTCACTCATTTCCTTGCTGTCATCTGTGTAGGACCCATCTTGTTTAATTAGGGGCCAAATACTGGACGTTGTTCTCGACTTTGATTTGGCATAGGAGAAGAAATACTTTGGGTTTCTTTCGATTTCATTTATGGCTTTTAGTTCTTCCCACGATTCCTGACTCCTATAAGATTCCTTTAGCTTAAGTTCGATGCTTGCTATTTCTCTGACCAGTGTATCCCTACGCCTTTCAGATATATTGACCTCTTTTAGCCGCTCTGTTATTCTTTTACATCGCCTGTAAAGGGAGCGCCTGTCTCTTTCTATTTTACATCTACTCCTCCTTTTTCTTAGAGGAATAAGCCTTGTGCATACATCGAGCGCCATCGAGTTAATCTGTTCTAGGCATAAGTTGGGGTCTGTGTTGATTAGTATCTCTTCCCAGCTTATATCAGTTAGGATTTGGTTTACTTGGTCACACTTTATGTTTTTGTTATTGAAGTTGAATTTGGTGAAAGCTCCCTCGTGACTAATCTCATTATGTCGGTCTGGGGCTTCGCGCATACATGTCTGAACCTCAATTATGTTGTGATCTGAGTATATTGTTTTTGATATGGTGACATTTCGTATCAGATCATCATTGTTAGTGAAGATGAGGTCTAGTGTATTCTCCAGTCTAGTAGGCTCTATTATTTGCTGGTTTAAATTGAATTTTGTGCAGAGATTTAAAAGCTCGTGTGAGTGTGAGTTTTCATCGGAGCTGCCTCCTGGTGTTATTACGGCAACAATATTATTTGCTATATTCCTCCATTTTAGGTGCCTTAAGTTGAAATCCCCCAGGAGCAAGATGTTGGGTGCAGGAGCTGGCAGATTTTCCAGACGGAGGTCAATTTTTAACAGCTGTTCCTGGAATTGCTGGGATGTTGCATCCGGAGGCTTGTAGACTACCACAATGACTAGGTTTTGGTTCTCGATCTTTTCTGCTAAAACTTCCACTACATCATTTGAGGCATTCAGCAGTTCTGTGCACACAAGTGACTCTGCAATGTACAGGCCAACATCCCCCCCTTTTGCCTGTTCCCTCTGTCGCATCTGTATAGGTTGTAACCTGGGATCAATATTTCGTTGTCCAAGTGATCCTTTATGTGGGTCTCAGTGAAAGCCACGAACATTGCCTTTGCCTCTGCAAGCAGTCCACGGATGAAAGGTATTTTGTTGTTTGTTGCTGGCTTTAGACCCTGTATATTTGCAAAGAAGAATGTCAACGGACTAGTGGTATTGTTGATACTGGGGGAGGGGATTTTTTTCCGGCATTACTATCTGTATCTGTTGGTTTGGAGTGGAGGCCATCGACTGTGGTTGCCCTCCAGGAATGACTGGATTTGGTGTACGATTTCTGCCATTTCCTGCCAGTTTTTTTTTCTTCCTGGCACTAAAAAACCTCTCCCTCTTGAGTGGCTGTGGCTACCCAGGTTTTCCCATGGCCTGGATGTTTTGTATCTTTTTGTCCCCTTTAGATGGTGTGCCTGGCAATTTAAGTTATAGCACAGTCTTTCCTGTACTGAAGAGGGACACTTTTCAGGGTGAAAAAGCTTACAGGAAGGGAGTTTGCATTTTCCTGTTGTCATATGGGCACGGCATTTTCTAGGGTGGTCATAGTTGCACGTCCCATCTGTTTTTCCAGATTTCCCATGCCTGTAGATACCAAGTGCATAGTATGTGCACAGGCTTGGTTTCCGTTTGCCTTGGGTTTCTGTGACTCTGTTTCCTGTTGGTGCATGTTTGCCTTGGGTTTTTGTGACTGTATTCCCTGTTGGTGCATGTTTACCTGTCTTATTCCTATCCTCCCTAGCACCAACAAAGGAGCTCCCACCAGTTGTTTTTGGTAATATATCCTCGCTATTGCTAGTGGAGTCCTCTTGTTTGCTATTTCCTGTGGTGTTTCTAGTTTGCAATATTGGTTTTATCTTATCTTTGACTACACTTGATTCCCCACTACGGCTCCTGTCTCCCGTGAGGTCATTTATATGCATTCCATCATGCGTACAATTCCCGACTACCTGGACAAAATCTCCAGCTTCACCATTACTGTCTCTCAGGACAGCACCTCCAGCTTCACCATTACTGTCTACCAGGACAGCACTATCAGCCCCACATTTACTGACAATCAGGATATCACCTCCAGCCTTACAGTTTCTGTCTACATGACCAGCATCAAGGGCAGTACCATCCAGCCCAGACTTTTTATGTTCCCATCTGTTGTAGAAACCTTCCAGGTTGTCTATGAAGGCAGCTTTGATGTTATCCTCTTTTAATACCAATGTAATATTAGTCCACAGATTTATATCATTTGGACATACCCAAAAACACTTCCCTGTTTTAATACTTCTTGTAGCTAGTTCTTGGATATTTGCACAAGGGGCGTGACACCAATTTCCACAAAAATGACAATTTATCCATGTGGAAGCCCGTTTGTTTGATTGATTGCAGACTACACAGAGCTTCATAATGATTTGAATGGTTGAATTACTGTAATTCTACTTGCAGCCTCTTGAATACTCTATTAATAACCTCCTTAAAGTGAAGCTCTAGCTATTTGTATTTCTATTTCTAACTGTACTTGTATGTTAGGACAGCTTACCGGAGTATGCTCCTGTTTTTTATTTGTTTGTGTTCATAAGGGCGCCTACAACCCCATCCTTTTACAGTCTGCTTTATTGTCCAACGAAACCGTTTGAAATCGGTCGAGGGTTCGGACCAGTTGAGGGTTCGGAACCAGTCTGATTTGATCAGTGGGACACTTATTTAAAACATACTAGTCGGTGATTTGGGCTAACACATGAAGGATCTACTGGAAGTTATCTACCCGAGTAATATGTGATTTGATTAATACAAAAAGTATAACTTGTGTGTTGAACAACCGGTGACTGCTGGCAGCTCCTACAATGACGAATGGTCGACCTCAACCCTAGTTTATCAATCACTGTATCTAGCTTTTCTAGGTTTTTTCCGTCTCCACCACAATAAATGCTATATTATCACTATAGTTGACTGGTGGAAATTTTGGAGGAAGGACGCTTTTTCTGTAGTAATATTTGCTTCTCGTTATGAATATTGCGACCGCTGGTAACTACAGGTTATATGAGATTCACAGTATGTCTGGTATTTCAAGAAAATAGAAACTAATGAAAGTCACTCCACTCCATTAAGTACTATTACAATACCACCACAGAACTGAAGGAAGCCAAAAGAGAAATATGAAGAGAGCAACAGAGCAATGGTGGACACACTGGCTCAGGTGGCAAGAAGAGCTCACTCATGCAGAGTAAAGTTACTGGTTTTAGGCAATTTCAACCACAGGAAGATTGACTGGGAAAACATGGAACCACATAGGAGTCCCAAAACATGGAGACCCAAGATGATGGATGTGGTACTGGATAATCTCATGCATCAACATGTCAGGGGCACTACCAGAGAGAGAGGGGAGGATGGACCAGCAAGATTAGACCTCATGTTCACCCTAAGCAATTCAGACATTGAGGACATCACATATGAGGGGCTCCTTAGAGCTAGTTATCACATGGTTCTGCACTTTGAATACATAGTACAGTTACAAGTGGAGAAGGTAACAGGAGTTGAACGGGAAATGCCAAACTATAAAAGGGGGGACTACGCAGGTATGAGAAACTTCCTCCAGGAGGTTCAGTGGGACAGATAATTTGTAGGAAAGTCAGTAAACAAATTGATGAAATATGTAGCAACAAAATGCAATGAAGCAGAGGAAAGGTAGTTCCAAGGGCAACAGAAATAATGGGAAGACCAGAACGAGCCCCTATTTTCCTGAAGGTGTAGGGAGGCGAAAAACTAAGTGCACTAGAGAATGGAAAAAGCACAGTAGGCAAAGGACCCAGGAAAATAAAGAGATTAGTCAAAGAGCCAGAAACAAGCATGCACAGATAAGGAGGGAGGCCCAGTGACAGTACAAAAATGACATAGCATCGAAAGACAAGTCTGACCCAAAACTGTTGTATAACCACATTAGGAGGAAGGCAACAATAAAAGACCAGGTGATCAGGCTGAGGAAAAAAGGTGGGGAACTCATTATAAACAATCAAGAGGTATGTGAGGAGCTCAACACGAGATTTAAGAAAGTATTTACAGTGGAGACAGGAAGGACTCTGGGAAGACAGAAGAGGGAGACACCAACAAGGAATATATCAACAAGTGTTGGATGGCATACACACAACTGAGGAGGAAGTGAAGAAGCTGCTAAGTGAACTTGATACCTCAGAGGAGATGGGTCCAAACATCTCCCTGTGGGTCCTTAGAGAGGGAGCAGAGATGCTGTGTGTGCCACTAACCACAATCTTCAACACATCCCTTGAAACAGGGCAACCACCTGAGGTATGGAAGACAGCAAATGTAGTTCCCACTATAGACCAGTGTCACGAACATGTATAGTATGCAAAGACGTGGAGAAGTTATCAGGAGTGAAACAAGATTATAAATGACAACCAGCACTGATTCATTGAAGGCAAATCCTGTGCCATAAACCTTCTGGAGTTTTATGACAAGGTAACAGAAGTAAGATATGAGAGGGATGGGTTGACTGCATTTTCTTGGACTGCAAGAAGGCCTTCAACACAGTTCCCTACAGGAGATTAGTGCATACTAACAGCACTTTTCAAGGCAGGTGAAATTGCTGGCCTAGAAAATGTACAGAGAACCTTCATGGCGTGCATAACGGAGATAAAACACCTCAATTACTGGGAGCGCTTGAAGTTCCTGAACCTGTATTCCCTGGAACGCAGGCGGGAGAGATACATGATTATATACACCTGGAAAATCCTAGAGGGACTGGTACCGAACTTGCACACGAAAATCACTCACAACGAAAGCAAAACACTTGGCAGACGATGCAACATCCCCCCAATGAAAAGCAGGGGTGTCACTAGCACGTTGAGAGACCATACAATAAGTGTCAGGGGCCTGAGACTGTTCAACTGCCTCCCAGCATACATAAGGGGGATTACAAATAGACCCATGGCAGTCTTCAATCTGGCACTGGACAAGCACCTAAAGTCGGTACCTGACCAGCTGGGCTGTGGCTTGTACGTTGGTTTGTGTGCAGCCAGCAGTAACAGCCTGGTTGATCAGGCTCTGATCCACCAGGAGGCCTGGTCACAGACTGGGCCGCGGGGGCGTTGACCCCCAGAACTCTCTCCAGGTAAACTCCAGATTAGGCACATATAACTGGAAAGGCACTGCAATGGATCAGAGAATATCTGACAGGGAGGCAACAACGAGTCATGGCATGATATGAGGTATCACAGTGAGCACCTGTGACGAGCAGGGTTCCACAGGAATCAGTCCTAGGACCAGTGCTGTTTTTTGTATGTGTGAATGATGTGACAGAAGGGATAGACAATGTGAAGTTAATGAGAAGAATCAAATCAGATGAGTATCATGCAGGACTACAAAGTGACCTGGACAGGCTGGACATATGGTTCAGCAACTGGCTACTAGAATTTAACCCCGTCAAATACAAGGTCATGAAGATCAGGAAAGGGTAAAGAAGACTGCAGACAGAGTATAGGGTAGGTAGTCAAAGACTGCAAACCTCACTCAAGGAGAAAGATCTTGGGGTGAGTATAATACCGAGCATGTCTCCAAAAGCACACATCAACTAGATAACTGCTGCAACATATGGGCACCTGGCAAACCTGAGAATAGCTTTCTGATATCTCAGTAAGGAATCGTCCAAGATGCTGTACACTGTTTACCTGACGCTCCTACTGGAGTATGCAACACCAGTTTGGAACCCACACCCAGTGAAGCGCGTCAAGAAATTAGAGAAAGTGCAAAGGTGTGCAACAAGGCTAGCGCCAGAGGTAAGGGGAATGTCCTATGAAGAAAGGTTAAGGGAAATCGGCCTGACTACACTGGAGAACAGGAGGGTTAGGGGAGACATGATAACAAAATACAAAATACTGCATGGAATAGATAAGGTGGACAGAGACAGGATGTCCCAGAGATGGGACATGGAGAGAAGGGGGTCACAATTGGAAGTTGAAGACTCAGATGAGTCAAAGGGATGTTAGGAAGTATTTCTTCAGTCACAGATTTGCCAGGAAGTGGAATAGTCTGGCAAGTGAGGTAGTGGAGGCAGGAACCATACAGAGCTTTAAGATGAGGTATGATAAAGCTCATGGAGCTGGGAGAGAGACAGGACCTAGTTGCAATCAGTGAAGAGGCAAGGGCCAGGAGCTTAGTCTCAACCCCTGCAACCACAAATAGGTGAGTAGAGGAGAGGATGAACTAGCAATGTTGGACCTTGTATTCACCTTCAATATTTCAGCCATTGGAGATATTGCACACGAAACACCCCGGCTCTAGTGCTCACATGGTCCTGAGTTTCCTTAAAATAGTAATGTTAACAGCAGTGAAACCAAACTTCAAAAAAGGGAACTACACAGGTATGAGGCAAATACTGCATGAGGTTCAGTGGGGAAGGAAGCTTGAGATGGAACACACAGAGGTGTGGAGAGGACAACCACAGCCAAGGGTGCTAGAGCATGGGAAAATTATAGAACGCAAATGACCCAATGACCCAGGAAAACAAGGAGATGAACCAAAGAGCCAGAAACAAATATGCATGGATGAAGAGAGAGGCCCAGCGGCAATACGAGAATGACATAGCTTCAAAAATCAAATGTGATCCAATGCTGTTATACAGCCACATAATTAGGAAGAAGGGAGCTCACAGGGAGGAACCAGGATGTATGAGAAGAGCTTACAACAATATTTAGGGAGGATTTCACAGTTTAGGAGATAGGGACAGTAAACCGAGGCAGTCGTGGACACAATTATAATAATACCTTTATTTCAACAAGTACATGTACAAGGTATACAGGCCTAGCTGACATCAAAGACATACTACTATATAGAAAACCGCTTATGCAGAGCAATTTGGGCAAATTAGGTCAGTTTTGTCCCAAGATGCGACCCACGGAAGTCGACTAACACCCAGGTACCCATTTTATACTCATGAGTGAACAGTAGTGGGTTAGGTGACTGGGGTAGTAGTGTTGCTAGGTGGGCTTTGGTGAGTGGGATGACAGTGTAGCTGAGTGGGATTTGTGAGTGGGATGATAACGTTGCTGGTGGGCTTGGTGAGTGGGGAGGTTATGTGTCTGGGTGGGCTTAGTGAGTAGAGTGATGGTGATGCTGGGTGCATTTGGCGAGTGGGGTGACGGAGTTGCTGATTGGGCTGGGTTTGTTGGATGATGGTGTTGCTGGCTGGGCTTGGTGAGTGTTATGATGGTGTTGCTGGCTGGGCTTGGTGAGTGTTATGATGGTGTTGCTGGCTGGGCTTGGTGAGTGTTATGATGGTGTTGCTGGCTGGGCTTGGTGAGTGTTATGATGGTGTTGCTGGCTGGGCTTGGTGAGTGTTATGATGGTGTTGCTCTGTGGGCTTTGTGAATGATGTGGTGGTATTGCTGGGTGGGCTTTTTGAGTGGGGTGGTGGTGTTTCTGGGTGGGCTTGGTGAGTCAGGAGGTGAAGTTGGGTGGGCTTGGTGAGTGGTGTGGTAGTGATTCTTTGTGGGTTTGGTGAGTGGGGTGCTAGTGTTGCTTGAAGGGCTTTGAGTGGGATCATAGTGTTGTTGAGTGGGCTTGGTGAGTTGGATGATGGTGTTGCTGAGTGGTCATGGTGAGTGAGGTGGTGGTGTTGCTGGGTTTGCTTGGTGAGTGTTGTCGTGGTGTTGCTGGGTGGGCTTGATAAGAGGGGTGGTGGTGTTGCTGGGAGGGCTTGGTGAGTGTTGTCGTGGTGTTGCTGGGTGGGCTTGATAAGAGGGGTGGTGGTGTTGCTGGGAGGGCTTGGTGAGTGTTGTCGTGGTGTTGCTGGGTGGGCTTGATAAGAGGGGTGGTGGTGTTGCTGGGAGGGCTTGGTGAGTGTTGTCGTGGTGTTGTTGAGTGGGCTTGGTGAGTTGGATGATGGTGTTGCTGAGTGGTCATGGTGAGTGAGGTGGTGGTGTTGCTGGGTTTGCTTGGTGAGTGTTGTCGTGGTGTTGCTGGGTGGGCTTGATAAGAGGGGTGGTGGTGTTGCTGGGAGGGCTTGGTGAGTGTTGTCGTGGTGTTGCTGGGTGGGCTTGATAAGAGGGGTGGTGGTGTTGCTGGGAGGGCTTGGTGAGTGGGGTGGTGGTGTTGCTGGGAGGGCTTGATAAGAGGGGTGGTGGTGTTGCTGGGAGGGCTTGGTGAGTGTTGTCGTGGTGTTGCTGGGTGGGCTTGATAAGAGGGGTGGTGGTGTTGCTGGGAGGGCTTGGTGAGTGGGGTGGTGGTCTTGCTGGGTGGGCTTGATAAGAGGGGTGGTGGTGTTGCTGGGAGGGCTTGGTGAGTGGGGTGGTGGTGTTGCTTGGAGGGCTTGATAAGAGGGGTGGTGGTGTTGCTGGGTGGGCTTGATAAGAGGGGTGGTGGTGTTGCTGGGAAGGCTTGGTGAGTGGGGTGGTGGTGTTGCTGGGTGGGCTTGATAAGAGGGGTGGTGGTGTTGCTGGGAGGGCTTGGTGAGTGGGGTGGTGGTGTTGCTTGGAGGGCTTGATAAGAGGGGTGGTGGTGTTGCTGGGTGGGCTTGATAAGAGGGGTGGTGGTGTTGCTGGGAGGGCTTGGTGAGTGGGGTGGTGGTGTTGCTGGGTGGGCTTGATAAGAGGGGTGGTGGTGTTGCTGGGAGGGCTTGGTGAGTGGGGTGGTGGTGTTGCTGGGTGGGCTTGATAAGAGGGGTGGTGGTGTTGCTGGGAGGGCTTGGTGAGTGGGGTGGTGGTGTTGCTGGGTGGGCTTGATAAGAGGGGTGGTGGTGTTGCTGGGTGGGCTTGATAAGAGGGGTGGTGGTGTTGCTGGGTGGGCTTGATAAGAGGGGTGGTGGTGTTGCTGGGAGGGCTTGGTGAGTGGGGTGGTGGTGTTGCTGGGTGGGCTTGATAAGAGGGGTGGTGGTGTTGCTGGGAGGGCTTGGTGAGTGGGGTGGTGGTGTTGCTGGGTGGGCTTGATAAGAGGGGTGGTGGTGTTGCTGGGAGGGCTTGGTGAGTGGGGTGGTGGTGTTGCTGGGTGGGCTTGATAAGAGGGGTGGTGGTGTTGCTGGGTGGGCTTGATAAGAGGGGTGGTGGTGTTGCTGGGTGGGCTTGATAAGAGGGGTGGTGGTGTTGCTGGATGGGTATGGTGACTAGGGTGGCAGTGTTGCTTGGTGGGCTTTGCTGAGTGAGATGATGGTTTTGTTGGGTGGGGTTGGTAAGTGGGGTGGTGCTGTTGCTGGGTGGGCTTGATGATTGGGGTGGTGGTATTGCTGTGTGGGTATTACAACCCAGGGACAATAAGGCATGTTATCCTGGGTGAAAAGGGAAGAAATGAGCAGAAAAAACACAGCTGAATGACTTTGAAATATATTTTCCTTCACCAAGAGCTATGTGGATATTTACAGGTGTGTACACTATATACAGTTGGAAATGTATGTGTACAACATGGTTTAGGCAAGGCCAAGACACAGTCTGGAGACAGAATGAACAACCATGCTCAATCAGCTCTAGTATGGAAATGACAAGGGTAGACAGGCAGGTGGTGCCCACAACACCTCTACAATTACCAGTCCCACCTTCTCACTGACTGAACCAGGGTAATGATCGAACGATGGGGCCCCATCATTCGACCCTAGTATTGGTTCGCTGGTTGAGGAGATAGCCTTTCAGTGAGAATGCAGATGTAATATATACAGACTTTGCAAAAGCCTTCGACAAGTGTGACCATGGCGTAATAGCGCACAAAATGCGAGCTAAAGGAATAACAGGAAAAGTCGGTCGATGGATCTATAATTTCCTCACTAACAGAACACAGAGAGTAGTCGTCAACAGAGTAAAGTCCGAGGCAGCTACGGTGAAAAGCTCTGTTCCACAAGGCACAGTACTAGCTCCCATCTTGTTCCTCATCCTCATATCCGACATAGACAAGGATGTCAGCCACAGCACCGTGTCTTCCTTTGCAGATGACACCCGAATCTGCATGACAGTGTCTTCCATTGCAGACACTGCAAGGCTCCAGGCGGACATCAACCAAATCTTTCAGTGGGCTGCAGAAAACAATATGAAGTTCAACGATGAGAAATTTCAATTACTCAGATATGGTAAACATGAGGAAATTAAATCTTCATCAGAGTACAAAACAAATTCTGGCCACGAAATAGAGCGAAACACCAACGTCAAAGACCTGGGAGTGATTATGTCGGAGGATCTCACCTTCAAGGACCATAACATTGTATCAATCGCATCTGCTAGAAAAATGACAGGATGGATAATGAGAACCTTCAAAACTAGGGAGGCCAAGCCCATGATGACACTCTTCAGGTCACTTGTTCTATCTAGGCTGGAATATTGCTGCACTCTAACAGCACCTTTCAAGGCAGGTGAAATTGCCGACCTAGAAAATGTACAGAGAACTTTCACGGCGCGCATAACGGAGATAAAACACCTCAATTACTGGGAGCGCTTGAGGTTTCTAAACCTGTATTCCCTGGAACGCAGGAGGGAGAGATACATGATTATATACACCTGGAAAATCCTAGAGGGACTAGTACCGAACTTGCACACGAAAATCACTCACTACGAAAGCAAAAGACTTGGCAGACGATGCACCATCCCCCCAATGAAAAGCAGGGGTGTCACTAGCACGTTAAGAGACCATACAATAAGTGTCAGGGGCCCGAGACTGTTCAACTGCCTCCCAGCACACATAAGGGGGATTACCAACAGACCCCTGGCAGTCTTCAAGCTGGCACTGGACAAGCACCTAAAGTCAGTTCCTGATCAGCCGGGCTGTGGCTCGTACGTTGGTTTGCGTGCAGCCAGCAGCAACAGCCTGGTTGATCAGGCGCTGATCCACCAGGAGGCCTGGTCACAGACCGGGCCGCGGGGGCGTTGACCCCCGAAACTCTCTCCAGGTAAACTCCAGGTATACTGAATAAAGGTTATGTACTCTTGTCAGCACAGTTGCTGATCCCGTATATGTATATGACATCTGTGTATCATAGAACCATCCATATGTTTTATATATATGATCCCTTGCTAGGCCTAGGGACTAGTTTATGTGACGTCACATGATGCGCATGTGTGCGTACCTCTGTAACTTACTCAGTCCACAGATAGGTCTACAACAGGCAACAAGGCAGGCTGGGCCTCCCTTACCACAGTCTGACAATATATAGTGTTACCATCCACAAGTGTGTTTATCTACATCCGTCTATCTTTTTACGAACCCCCCTCGACAAATTGGTGCCAGCGGTGTGGGTGTAAAATTGATAATTACATCAATGCATGGAGATAAATTCTCTCAGCCGACGACGGATATTTTCTGTGGCCAGTAGGCCAACATTACCACATATGTGCATGTGTGTGTGTGTGTGTGTGTGTGTGTGTGTGTGTGTGTGTGTGTGTGTGTACTCACCTATTTGTACTCACCTATTTGTGGTTGCAGGGGTCGAGTCCTAGCTCCTGGCCCTGCCTCTTCACCGGTTGCTACTAGGCCCTCTCTCTCCCCGCTCCATGAGCTTTATCAAATCTCGTCTTAAAACTCTCCAGGTTCCTGCCTCCACTACGTCATTTTCTAGGCTATTCCACTGCCTTACAACTCTATGACTGAAGAAATACTTCCTACTATCTCTCTGACTCATTTGTGTCTTCAACTTCCAATTGTGGCCTCTTGTTTCTGTGTCCCCTCCCTGGAGCATCCTGTCTTTGTCCACCTTGTCTATTCCATGCAGTATTTTATATGTCGTTATCATGTCTCCCCTGACCCTCCTGTCCTCCAGTGTGGTCAGGCCGATTTCCCTTAATCTTTCTTCATAGGACATTCCCCTTAGCTCTGGAACTAACCTTGTCGCAAACCTTTGTACTTTCTCTAGTTTCTTGACGTGCTTTATCAAGTGCAGGTTCCAAACAGGTGCTGCATACTCCAGTATGGGCCTGACATACACGGTGTAGTGTCTTGAATGATTCCTTACTAAGGTATCGGAATGCTGTTCTCAGGTTTGCCAGGCGCCCATATGCTGCAGCAGTTATCTGATTGATGTGTGCTTCCGGAGACATGCTCGGTGTTATACTCACCCCAAGATCTTTCTCCTTGAGTGAGGTTTGCAGTCTTTGGCCACCTAGCCTATACTCTGTCTGTGGTCTTCTGTGCCCCTCCCCCATCTTCATGACTTTGCATTTGGCAGGATTAAATTCGAGAAGCCATTTGCTGGACCAGGTGTCCAGTCTGTCCAGGTCTCTTTGAAGTCCTGCCTGGTTCTCATCAGATTTAATTCTCCTCATTAACTTCACATCATCTGCAAACAGGGACACTTCTGAGTCTAACCCTTCCGTCATGTCGTTCACATATACCAAAAATAGCACTGGTCCTAGGACCGACCCCTGTGGGACCCCGCTCGTCACAGGTGCCCACTGTGATACATCATTACGTACCATGACTCGTTGTTGCCTCCCTGTCAGGTATTCTCTGATCCATTGCAGTGCCCTTCCTGTTATATGCGCCTGATGCTCTAGCTTCTGCACTAATCTCTTGTGAGGAACTGTGTCAAAGGCCTTCTTGCAGTCCAAGAAGATGCAATCAACCCACCCCTCTCTCTTTTGTCTTACTTCTGTTATTTTATCATAAAACTCCAGAAGGTTTGTGACACAGGATTTGCCTTCCGTAAATCCGTGCTGGTTGGCATTTATACTCCTGTTCCGTTCCAGGTGCTCCACCACTCTCCTCCTGATAATCTTCTCCATAATTTTGCATACTATACACGTCAATGACACAGGTCTATAGTTTAGTGCCTCTTTTCTGTCTCCTTTTTTAAAAATGGGAACTACATTTGCCGTCTTCCATACCTCAGGTAGTTGCCCAGTTTCCAGGGATGTGTTGAAGATTGTGTGTGTGTGTGTGTGTGTGTGTGTGTGTGTTTGTGTGTATGTGTGTATGTGTGTGAGTGTGTGTGTGTGTGTGTGTGTGTGTGTGTGTGTGTGTGTGTGTGTGTGTGTGTGTGTGTGTGTGTGTGTGTGTGAGGATGAGTGTGTGTGTGAGTATGAGTGTGTGTGTGAGTATGAGTGTGTGTGTGTGTATGAGTGTGTGTGTGTGTATGAGTGTGTGTGTGTGTGTGTATGAGTGTGTGTGCGTGTGTGTGTATGAGTTTGTGTGTGTGTGTGTGTGTGTGTGTGTGTGTGTGTGTGTGTGTGTGTGTGTGTGTGTGTGTGTGTGTGTGTGTGTGTGTGTGTGTGTGTGTATGTGTGTGTGTGTATGAATTTGTATGTGTGTGTGTGTGTGTGTGTGTGAGAGAGAGAGAGAGACTCAGCAATCAACATTTGCACCAATAACTCACTACAGTTGTGACCGGGTGTGGAAGTGTGAATTGCTCATTACTCTAAAATTTGTTCATGATTGCAGCCATGTATAAACGTAAGTAACCATTCTTACAGTATTCATTACCTTTGTAACTTGTGAGTTCATTACCTTTGTAACTTGTGAGTTCATTACCTTGTACCTAGTTCAGCCATCAAAACTTTGGAGCCCGGTCCCTGGACCCATTGTGTACCTCTGTAATCTGTAAATACCTTTGTAACTTGTCATGATTGTGACTAGACCTACCTGGAGTTCATTACCTTTGTAAATTGTGAGTTCATTACTTTTGTAAATTGTGAATTCATTTCCTCTGTAACTTGCTCAGCTATCAAAACTTTGAGGCCCAGTCCCTGGACCAATTGTGTACCTCTGTAATCTTTTGACTACCGCCCACAGGATGGGTATGGGGTGCATAATAAACATATTAAACTAAACAGTAGGCCAACCTAGCCAAGCCTGCTACCCGAGCAAGTGTCTACCAGCCCTCTGCACTATTCACTGTGTCTTAGTGTTTTATCTGCTTATTTGCATTACTCCCAAGGGGTTGACCCGAGTTTGCAAATTAAGCCAACCCAGCAAGCCAGTCTGTGGGGGAGTCAGGCCAAGCCCAGCCCAGCCAGCCTTACACCATCCAGCTTTGCCTGTCAAGCCAGCTTTCCATGCCTGCTGTGCTCATTGTTACAAGTTCTCAAGCCAGTCTGTGTGAAGGATTAAGCCAAGCAAACCAGCAACTAACCCAGGTGTCTTACCCCAGTACTCAAGCAAACCACGTGGGTACAGTCCTCTCCATCGCTTTGTGCTTCCAGTTCTAGCTGTTCTGAGTGCTTTATCATCCCTGTGGTGCAGTATTTTGTGGGGTTTTCTTAAGCCAGCCCAGCTTAGAATATCTTTGTGCCTAGTGCAGGTGTCCCCAGTGTGGCTTACGCTGTTCATCCAATAGGCCCAGTTACCAAGCGGTGTCTCAGCGCGGCTGCCGCGAGCACTCACCCACCACAACCACCGTTTTTTGTACCCTTATTACGGGTTCTAGCATCATATTTTTACGGACCACATAGGGGGTCAAGAGCCGAGTGTGTTCCTTCATCAGTTTGTGCCATTGTAAAAGCCTCCTGTGTGAATTCATCGATTTAAGAGCAAATTCTTCAAGGCGTCACGTGTGGATTAGGAACGCCACCAGCCACGAGACTCCACCATCATCCTCCACCATCCACCTCATTCTACAACGTCACTACAGTGTTAATGACTAATATTTTTTTCATAGAGACATTTGCAAGCATTGAGACATTTTTTTTTTTTTTGTTTCCAGTGATTTTCTTCGTGACATTCAGTGACTTGATTAGACTCAGTGTTCATTATATACTATTTGCAATATTTGTTTTTCCTCTTCTTTCTTCAGTGTTAGTTTTCTTGCTTTATTTTATGTCTGTGTTATTTTTTTTTTATTTATACTTGAAGTACTTTAATGTTTTCCTTGTGTGCAATATATAAGCAGTATAAACTTTTTACTCTTCACACTTATCGTGTGTTCACAGAATTGCAGTGAAGTAATTCAGAAACTTATCTTATATTCTGCATCACAACTCAGTGTTGTCTGTTATTTTTTTTCTCCCAGCATTTGTGTATTCTTGCTAATTTTTTTTTATTCATTCAGTGCCATTTTAATTTTTTTTCTCAGTGTGTTGAACATTCTGATGATAATTCCTTTCATTTAGCCACTGTCTAATTTGTCTTATCTCCACATACAATGGTGCCATTATTTTGTTTGAAGCAAGGCAATTACAGGTCCGCCATCACAAATCCGGGAATCAGTTATTCGGTTCCTTCAGTTATTCGGCACTAATTTTGGCTAGCATAATTTCAAGTTTCTAGGGTCGCCACACCAACCTGCTGGTACTGTTTGGTGGCGCTACTTGCTTCATAAGTCATTCTAATTTCTTTTTCTCCATTTATTGTTTTAACCTGCTTACTTTTAGCCCTAGCCATGGTTCCAATGAATAAAAGAAATGCTTCTCATTATGTAAAGCACCTACACAGTACATTATCCATTAAAGATAAGGTGGCTTTGAAGCCACTGTCGGTTGTCCTGAGCTCAGTCTCATGAAGCAGGAAAATATGCTTTATTATTACGCTAATATCAACACTACAGCTTACTTGCCTATCACAATTGATCTAATATGACATAAGAAACAATATAAATAACATAAAACATGTTAAATACTCCAGAATGAATAATATTTGGCATAACACCGAGCAGTTCGACAGAGTTATGAAGAGGATATGGTAAACAAATACCATTCTCCTATCCCTGTCTAGGAGGCTTATATTAGAGAAAACGGAGTGTAGCACAGGGCTAACTATGATATACACTCATACTCCACCATAAACATTGAGCAAAAAAAGTTATTTTCTCTCTATAGATTATCACACATAGCAGCATGTGTGTTGAGAACCTAGGATAACCCCAAAAAAGTCAACGTGGCTTATTTTTAGTACCTGGCTTGGGTTAGCCATATATGATTTTTGGTAAATATTCGATTCCCAGCCAGGGTAGAAACATTAGGTGTGTTTCTTTACACTTGTTGTCTATGTTTACCCATCAGTAAATGGGTACCTGGGTGTTAGTCGACTAGTGTGGGTGTTATCCTGGGACACTGACCTAATTTTCTTGAAATACCAGTACCAACAATACCACCAGTCCGATAACATTCTTCTTTGCAAATATACAGGGTCTAAAGCCAGCAACAAACAACAAAATACCTTTCATCCGTGGACTGCTTGCAGAGGCAAAGGCAATGTTCGCGGCTTTCACTGAGACCCACATAAAGGATCACTTGGACAATGAAATATGGATCCCAGGTTACAACCTATACAGATGTGACAGAGTGAACAGGCAAAAGGGAGGGGTTGGCCTGTACATTGCAGAGTCACTTGTTTGCACAGAACTGCTAAATGCCTCAAATGATGTAGTGGAAGTTTTAGCAGTAAAGGTCGAGAACCAAAACCTAGTCATTGTGATAGTCTACAAGCCTCCGGATGCAACATCCCAGCAATTCCAGGAACAGCTGTTAAAAATTGACCACTGTCTGGAAAACCTTCCAGCTCCTGCACCCAACATCTTGCTCCTGGGGGATTTCAACTTAAGGCACCTAAAATGGAGGAATATAGCAAATAATATTGTTGCAGAAATAACACCAGGAGGCAGCTCTGATGAAAACTCACACTCACGCGAGCTTTTAAATCTCTGCACAAAATTCAATTTAAACCAGCAAATAATAGAGCCTACTAGACTGGAGAATACACTAGACCTCATCTTCACTAACAATGATGATCTGATAAGAAATATCACCATATCAAAAACAATATACTCAGATCACAACATAATTGAGGTTCAGTCATGTATGCGCGGAGCCCCAGACCGACATAAGGAGATTAGTCACGAGGGAGCATTCACCAAATTCAACTTCAATAACAAAAACATAAAGTGGGACCAAGTAAACCAAGTCCTAACCGATATAAGCTGGGAAGATATACTAAGCAACACAGACCCCAACTTATGCCTAGAACAGATTAACTCGGTAGCACTCGATGTATGCACAAGGCTTATTCCTCTAAGAAAAAGGAGGAGTAGATGTATAACAGAAAGAGACAGGCGCTCCCTTTACAGGCGACGGAAAAGAATAACAGAGCGGCTAAAAGAGGTCAATATATCTGAAATGCGTAGGGAGACACTGGTCAGAGAAATAGCAAGCATCGAACTTAAGCTAAAAGAATCCTTTAGGAGTCAGGAATCGCGGGAAGAACTAAAAGCCATAAATGAAATCGAAAGAAACCCAAAGTATTTCTTCTCCTATGCCAAATCAAAATCGAGAACAACGTCCAGTATTGGGCCCCTACTTAAACAAGATGGGTCCTACACAGATGACAACAAGGAAATGAGTGAGCTACTCAAGTCCCAATATGACTCAGTTTTTAGCAAGCCGCTAACCAGACTGAGAGTCGAAGATCAAAATGAATTTTTTATGAGAGAGCCACAAAATTTGATTAACACAAGCCTATCCGATGTTATCCTGACGCCAAATGACTTCGAACAGGCGATAAATGACATGCCCATGCACTCTGCCCCAGGGCCAGACTCATGGAACTCTGTGTTCATCAAGAACTGCAAGAAGCCCCTATCACGAGCCTTTTCCATCCTATGGAGAGGGAGCATGGACATGGGGGTCGTCCCACAGTTACTAAAAACAACAGACATAGCCCCACTCCACAAAGGGGGCAGTAAAGCAACAGCAAAGAACTACAGACCAATAGCACTAACATCCCATATCATAAAAATCTTTGAAAGGGTCCTAAGAAGCAAGATCACCACGCATCTAGAAACCCATCAGTTACACAACCCAGGGCAACATGGGTTTAGAACAGGTCGCTCCTGTCTGTCTCAACTATTGGACCACTACGACAAGGTCCTAAATGCACTAGAAGACAAAAAGAATGCAGATGTAATATATACAGACTTTGCAAAAGCCTTCGACAAGTGTGACCATGGCATAATAGCGCACAAAATGCGTGCTAAAGGAATAACAGGAAAAGTCGGTCGATGGATCTATAATTTCCTCACTAACAGAACACAGAGAGTAGTCGTCAACAAAGTAAAGTCCGAGGCAGCTACGGTGAAAAGCTCTGTTCCACAAGGCACAGTACTTGCTCCCATCTTGTTCCTCATCCTTATATCTGACATAGACAAGGATGTCAGCCACAGCACCGTGTCTTCCTTTGCAGATGACACCCGAATCTGCATGACAGTGTCTTCCATTGCAGACACTGCAAAGCTCCAGGCAGACATCAACCAAATCTTTCAGTGGGCTGCAGAAAACAATATGAAGTTCAACGATGAGAAATTTCAATTACTCAGATATGGTAAACATGAGGAAATTAAATCTTCATCAGAGTACAAAACAAATTCTGGCCACAAAATAGAGCGAAACACCAACGTCAAAGACCTGGGAGTGATCATGTCGGAGGATCTCACCTTCAAGGACCATAACATTGTATCAATCGCATCTGCTAGAAAAATGACAGGATGGATAATGAGAACCTTCAAAACTAGGGAGGCCAAGCCCATGATGACACTCTTCAGGTCACTTGTTCTATCTAGGCTGGAATATTGCTGCACACTAACAGCACCTTTCAAGGCAGGTGAAATTGCCGACCTAGAAAATGTACAGAGAACTTTCACGGCGCGCATAACGGAGATAAAACACCTCAATTACTGGGAGCGCTTGAGGTTTCTAAACCTGTATTCCCTGGAACGCAGGCGGGAGAGATACATGATTATATACACCTGGAAAATCCTAGAGGGACTAGTACCGAACTTGCACACGAAAATCACTCACTACGAAAGCAAAAGACTTGGCAGACGATGCACCATCCCCCCAATGAAAAGCAGGGGTGTCACTAGCACGTTAAGAGACCATACAATAAGTGTCAGGGGCCCGAGACTGTTCAACTGCCTCCCAGCACACATAAGGGGGATTACCAACAGACCCCTGGCAGTCTTCAAGCTGGCACTGGACAAGCACCTAAAGTCAGTTCCGGATCAGCCGGGCTAAGTAAGTAAGTAAGTAAGTAAGTAAGTAAGTTTATTCAGGTATACACAAATACAGTTACATAGAATTATCATATATAGCAGCATATGTGTAGAGAACCTAGGATAACCCAAAAAAGTCAGACAGAGTGACTTATTTCCATTGGGGTCCTTTTACCTTATTATTATAGTATAAAGGTTATAATATTTTCTTATTGTTCTACAATGAAGATAACATCTTATTATCCTACTAAAAAGACTATCTGCGACACCAAGGTCATTAAGACTATCTACAATACGAGTGTCATTACAAGGAATAAGGTAAAATTTACACGTATGTTAGCTAAAAAATAGAAAATCATTCCCCTCCCTTTCTGTAGCTACAGTCATCAGACACCTTTTGGCACTCTTCTTGAACTGGTTCGCGCTATGACTGGCTTTGACATGTGCGGGTAGTCTGTTCCATTCCTTTATTGCTGTACAATAAAAGGTGTTTGAAGCCTGGCCACTGACTGTGGGTACTACAAAGTTGTGCTCTCTCCCCCTAGTTCTATGATTGCTTTGGTTCCCAGCCTTGACAAAATTGACGGCAAGATATTCTGGACATTGCTTGTGAGCAATTTTATAAACATGATTTAGCTTCAGTTGTTTTACTCTGTCTTCAACATTCAGCATATCCAACTGCTGTAATTCATCCTGGCTGTGGCTCGTATGTTGGTTTGCGTGCAGCCAGCAGCAACAGCCTGGTTGATCAGGCTCTGATCCACCAGGAGGCCTGGTCTCAGACCGGGCCGCGGGGGCGTTGACCCCCGGAACTCTCTCCAGGTAACTCCAGGTATAACAAGTGCCTTTCTATACAGTAGTATGTCACTGATGTCAGCTAGGCCTGTATACCTTGTACATGTACGTGTAGTAAATAAAATTATCATTATTATTATTATTATTTTCTCAGTTGTTTGTTGGGTTGTCTTATTCAAACTTGGTCAATGTATGATGAAAAGATACTTCTTCACGTACACCAAAAACAAAAGAAATCAGACCATAAATAGCGAAGTTCACTTCTCAGCCATTAGCGGCCGCTTAGCGGTATATTTTTGTATGGTTATTTTCTCATTTTTTCAGTCTCATTTCACAGAATGAAAGATATATTACAGAAATAGATATGATTTTGACTGCTTTCATGACGAAAAGTACCTTGAAATTGCGCTCACAGTAGAGAAAATGTTCTATTCTTCAGCGAAGCTCAATTATTATTATTATTATTATTATTATAATCAAAAAGAAGCGCTAAGCCAAAAGGACTATACAGAGCGAAGCTCAAGAGTAAACAAATGACGTCACCGTCCAATACCTGTCCGCCTGCCAGTCTAAATTCCAGTACAGAGTTAAGAATGGATTGACATTATTTATACAATTATTACAATAATGCAGTAGTCTGCATAACAGTAAATCTTCTATTTTTTTTTTTTTTTGTGAATAAAAATTCCAAATGGTAAGCAAGAGTAATATAAGAGTGGCCAGTAGCCATGACTAATGAACAGAGAAAATGTTATTTTAGTGCCAGGAATGTCTACATTGTTTATTCTGGACACTATTTTGAAATTAGCATCTGTTGAAATTTGTGTGAAATCGGCCAAATTGCCAATTTCTGACCACTTTATTGGGTAGTTGAAATAAGTGAATGGGCGGTTTCTTGTACTCAGTTGACAGACTAGAAGTAAATAAGTTTATTCAGGTATACACAAATACAGTTACGTAGACTATCATACATAGCAGTGTATGTATAGAGAACCTAGGATAACCTAGAAAAGTCAGACAAAATGACTTATTTCCAGTACCTGGCATGGGCTTGCCATATATGATTTTTGGTAAATATTTTTTTTCTCGGTTGTTTGTTGGGCTATCTCATTGAAACTTGGGAAATGTATGATGGAAAGATGCTTCTTAATGTACAACAAAAATAAAAAAGGCAGACGATAAATAAGGGAGTTCACTTCTCAGCCATTAGCCGCCTCTTTGCAGTATATTTTCGTATGGTTATATGGTTGTATTCTCATTTTTAGACTCATTTGATAGAATGGAAGAGATATTACAGAAATAGACACGATTTTGATTGCTTTCATAATGAAAAGTACCTTGAAATTGAGCTCAAAGTAGCAGAAATGTTCGATTTTTCCCGATGTTCAATGAACTGTGTATGTCAAGTTGGTTAATTTTATTAAGTGTATTCTAACCTAACCACTCTGTAATTCGGCAAACTCAGTAATCCAGCACGCTACAGGTCCCAATGATGCCAGATTTGTGATGGAGAACCTGTATTTCATTTTTTTTTTTTTTGCCAACACAAGACCATATTGCAAGAAAATCCTCATAGTATTGTGCATATATTGATGTGTTGTCTTCTGTATTACTGTAAGTGTTAATTCTTTCCCTTTTGTGTGTTTTTTTTTTTTTTTATTTCATTGAACAAATTCACTCTTAGTGCAATTTTTAAGTTCTTCTTTTAAAGTAAATCATTCTTTTGCTTGTTCAGTAAGTGCTGCTTAGCTGCAATTAAGAGTTAGTGTTCAATCAGTTCATTCCATGATACTCTAATTTGCGAATTTTATTTTGTCAATTTAAATCTAGTTATACTCCTGATCTTGTCAACAACCTATACCAGACTCTAGTGCAATTGCAAGTACCCTTTCAATTTGTATTTTTATATCATAAGTTTATATTATAAGTCCTACTCAAAGATTGCTTTCATATCTTAGTGACTATATCGTGTGTGCAATTAGTGTATATTTCAATTATATTATTGTTCAAGGCCCTTAACCATCTTTTGCTAACTAGTACCAACGACCTAATTTTTTTTTCTACTTTTTTTTTATTCTTTTGCTACCTTAACTTGTATATTTTATCTTGTCAATTTAAATCTAGTTATACTCTAATTCTTGTAAACAACTTACGTAACACCTTAGTGCAATCACAGTTGAGAAATTAAAGGAACTAATAACAAGCAGACAAATGAATAAGCACCACCTTCTCTTAGCTGGAGACTTCAACATCAACCTTGGCCTACTAGATGATCAGCCTGTAACTGATTTCATCAACTTAGTGGAGTGGAGTGACTTTCATTAGTTTCTTTTTTCTTGAAATACCAGACATATACTGTGAATTTCATATAACCTGTAGTTACCAGCGGTCGCAATATACACAACGAGAAGCAATTATTACTACAGAAAAAGCGTCCTTCCTCCAAAATTTGCACCAGTCAACTATAGTGATAATATAGCATTTATTGTGGTGGAGACGGAAAAAAAATAGAAAAGCTAGATACAGCGATTGATAAACAAGGGTGGAGGTCGACCGTTCGTCATTGTAGGAGTTGCCAGCAGTCACTGGCTCTTCAACACGCAAGTTATACTTTTGTATCAATCAAATCACAGATTACTCGGGTAGATAATTTCCAGTAGATCCTTCATGTGTTAGCTCAAATCACCGACCAGTATGGTTTAAATAAGTGACCCACTGATCAGATCAGATCGACTGGTCCGAACCCTTGACTGGTCCGAACCCTTGACTGGTTTCAAACGGTTTCGTTGGACAATAAAGCAGACTGTAAACGGATGGGGTTGTAGGCGCCCTTATAAACACAAACATTAAATATATACCAGGAACATGCACGGTAAGCAGTCCAATATACAAAAACAGTTAGAAACAGAAATACAAATAGCTAGAGCTTCATTTAAGGAGGTTATTAATAGAATATTCAAGAGGTTGCTAGTAGAATTGCAGTAAATCAACCATTCAAATCATTATGAAGCTGTGTGTAGTCTGTGGTCAGTCAAACAAATGGGCTTCCTGGAGTTTACCTGGAGAGAGTTTCGGGGGTCAATGCCCCCGCGGCCCGGTCTGTGACCAGGCCTCCTGGTGGATCAGCGCCTGATCAACCAGGCTGTTGCTGCTGGCTGCACGCAAACCAACATACGAGCCACAGCCCGGCTGATCAGGAACTGACTTTAGGTGCTTGTCCAGTGCCAGCTTGAAGACTGCCAGGGGTCTGTTGGTAATCCCCCTTATGTGTGCTGGGAGGCAGTTGAACAGTCTCGGGCCCCTGACACTTATTGTATGGTCTCTTAACGTGCTAGTGACACCCCTGCTTTTCATTGGGGGGATGGTGCATCGTCTGCCAAGTCTTTTGCTTTCGTAGTGAGTGATTTTCGTGTGCAAGTTCGGTACTAGTCCCTCTAGGATTTTCCAGGTGTATATAATCATGTATCTCTCCCTCCTGCGTTCCAGGGAATACAGGTTTAGAAACCTCAAGCGCTCCCAGTAATTGAGGTGTTTTATCTCCGTTATGCGCGCCGTGAAAGTTCTCTGTACATTTTCTAGGTCGGCAATTTCACCTGCCTTGAAAGGTGCTGTTAGAGTGCAGCAATATTCCAGCCTAGATAGAACAAGTGACCTGAAGAGTGTCATCATGGGCTTGGCCTCCCTAGTTTTGAAGGTTCTCATTATCCATCCTGTCATTTTTCTAGCAGATGCGATTGATACAATGTTATGGTCCTTGAAGGTGAGATCCTCCGACATAATCACTCCCAGGTCTTTGACGTTGGTGTTTCGCTCTATTTTGTGGCCAGAATTTGTTTTGTACTCTGATGAAGATTTAATTTCCTCATGTTTACCATATCTGAGTAATTGAAATTTCTCATCGTTGAACTTCATATTGTTTTCTGCAGCCCACTGAAAGATTTGGTTGATGTCCGCCTGGAGCCTTGCAGTGTCTGCAATGGAAGACACTGTCATGCAGATTCGGGTGTCATCTGCAAAGGAAGACACGGTGCTGTGGCTGACATCCTTGTCTATGTCGGATATGAGGATGAGGAACAAGATGGGAGCTAGTACTGTGCCTTGTGGAACAGAGCTTTTCACCGTAGCTGCCTCGGACTTTACTCTGTTGACGACTACTCTCTGTGTTCTGTTAGTGAGGAAATTATAGATCCATCGACCGACTTTTCCTGTTATTCCTTTAGCGCGCATTTTGTGCGCTATTACGCCATGGTCACACTTGTCGAAGGCTTTTGCAAAGTCTGTATATATTACATCTGCATTCTTTTTGTCTTCTAGTGCATTTAGGACCTTGTCGTAGTGATCCAGTAGTTGAGACAGACAGGAGCGACCTGTTCTAAACCCATGTTGCCCTGGGTTGTGTAACTGATGGGTTTCTAGATGGGTGGTGATCTTGCTTCTTAGGACCCTTTCAAAGATTTTTATGATATGGGATATTAGTGCTATTGGTCTGTAGTTCTTTGCTGTTGCTTTACTGCCCCCTTTGTGGAGTGGGGCTATGTCTGTTGTTTTTAGTAACTGAAGGACGACCCCCGTGTCCATGCTCCCTCTCCATAGGATGGAAAAGGCTCGTGATAGGGGCTTCTTGCAGTTCTTAATGAACACAGAGTTCCATGAGTCTGGCCCTGGGGCAGAGTGCATGGGCATGTCATTTATCGCCTGTTCGAAGTCATTTGGCATCAGGATAACATCGGATAGGCTTGTGTTAATCAAATTTTGTGGCTCTCTCATAAAAAATTCATTTTGATCTTCGACTCTCAGTCTAATTAGCGGCTTGCTAAAAACTGAGTCATATTGGGACTTGAGTAGCTCACTCATTTCCTTGCTGTCATCTGTGTAGGACCCATCTTGTTTAAGTAGGGGCCCAATACTGGGCGTTGTTCTCGATTTTGATTTGGCATAGGAGAAGAAATACTTTGGGTTTCTTTCGATTTCATTTATAGCTTTTAGTTCTTCCCGCGATTCCTGACTCCTAAAGGATTCTTTTAGCTTAAGTTGGATGCTTGCTATTTCTCTGACCAGTGTCTCCCTGCGCATTTCAGATATATTGACCTCTTTTAGCCGCTCTGTTATTCTTTTCCGTCGCCTGTAAAGGGAGCGCCTGTCTCTTTCTATTTTACATCTACTCCTCCTTTTTCTTAGAGGAATAAGCCTTGTGCATACATCGAGGGCCACCGAGTTAATCTGTTCTAGGCATAAGTTTGGGTCTGTGTTGCTTAGTATATCTTCCCAGCTTATATCGGTTAGGACTTGGTTTACTTGGTCCCACTTTATGTTTTTGTTATTGAAGTTGAATTTGGTGAATGCTCCCTCGTGACTAGTCTCATTTTGTCGGTCTGGGGCTCCTCACATACATGTCTGAACCTCAATTATGTTGTGATCTGAGTATATTGTTTTTGATATGGTGACATTTCTTATCAGATCATCATTGTTAGTGAATATGAGGTCTAGTGTATTCTCCAGTCTAGTAGGCTCTATTATTTGCTGGTTTAAATTGAATTTTGTGCAGAGATTTAAAAGCTCGTGTGAGTGTGAGTTTTCATCAGAGCTGCCTCCTGGTGTTATTACTGCAACAATATTATTTGCTATATTCCTCCATTTTAGGTGCCTTAAGTTGAAATCCCCCAGGAGCAAGATGTTGGGTGCAGGAGCTGGAAGATTTTCCAGACAGTGGTCAATTTTTAACAGCTGTTCCTGGAATTGCTGGGATGTTGCATCCGGAGGCTTGTAGACTACCACAATGACTAGGTTTTGGTTCTCGACCTTTACTGCTAAAACTTCCACTACGTCATTTGAGGCATTAAGCAGTTCTGTGCAAACAAGTGACTCTGCAATGTACAGGCCAACCCCCCCCCCTTTTGCCTGTTCACTCTGTCACATCTGTATAGGTTGTAACCTGGGATCCATATTTCATTGTCCAAGTGATCCTTTATGTGGGTCTCAGTGAAAGCCGCGAACATTGCCTTTGCCTCTGCAAGCAGTCCACGGATGAAAGGTATTTTGTTGTTTGTTGCTGGCTTTAGACCCTGTATATTTGCAAAGAAGAATGTTATCGGACTGGTGGTATTGTTGGTACTGGGGGGGGATTTTTTTTCCGGCATTAGTATCTGTATCTGTTGGTTTGGAGTGGAGGCCATCGACTGTGGTTCCACTCCAGGAATGACTGGATTTGGTGTACGATTTCTGCCATTTCCTGCCAGTTTTTTTTCCTTCCTGGCACTAAAAAACCTCTCCCTCTTGAGTGGCTGTGGCTACCCAGGTTTTCCCATGGCCTGGATGTTTTGTATCTTTTTGTCCCCTTTAGATGGTATGCCTGGCAATTTAAGTTATAGCACAGTCTTTCCTGTACTGAAGAGGTACACATTTCAGGGTGAAAAAGCTTACAGGAAGGGAGTTTGCATTTTCCTGTTGTCATATGGGCATGGCATTTTCTAGGGTGGTCATAGTTGCACGTCCCATCTGTTTTTCCAGATTTCCCATGCCAGCAGATACCAAGTGCATAGTATGTGCACAGGCTTGGTTTCCGCTTGCCTTGGGTTTCTGTGACTGTATTCCCTGTTGGTGCATGTTTCCCTGTCTTACTTCTATCCTCCCTAGCACCAACACTGGAGCTCCCACCAGTTGTTTTTGGTAATTTATCCTCACTATTGCTATTGGAGTCCTCTTGTTTGCTATTTCCTGCGGAATTTCTAGTTTGCAATATTGGTTTTATCTTATCTTTGACTACACTTGTTTCCCTACTATGGCTTCTGTCCCCTATGAGGTCATTTATATGTATTCCTTCCTGCGTATAATTCCCGACTACCTTGACAAAATCTCCAGCTTCACCATTACTGTCTTCCAGGACAGTATCTCCAGCTTCACCATTTCTGTCTCCCAGGACAGCACCTCCAGCTTCACCATTACTGTCTCCCAGGACAGCACCTCCAGCTTTACTATTACTGTCTCCCAGGACATCACCTCCAGCCTTACAGTTTGTGACTACATGGCCAGTATCAAGGGCAGTACCATTCAGCCCAGACTTTTTATGTTCCCATCTGTTGTAGAAAGCTTCCAGGTTTTCTATGAAAGCAGCTTTGATGTTGTCCTCTTTTAATACCCTTGTGATTTTAGTCCACAGATCTTCCTCATTTGGGCATACCCAGAAACACTTCTCTGTTTTAATACTGCTTGTAGCTAGTTCTGGGATATCTGCACAAGGGGCGTGACACCAATTTCCACAAAAATGACAATTTATCCATGTGGAAGCCCGTTTGTTTGACTGACCACAGACTACACTCAGCTTCATAATGATTTGAATGGTTGATTTACTGCAATTCTACTAGCAACCTCTTGAATATTATATTAATAACCTTAAATGAAGCTCTAGCTATTTGTATTTCTGTTTCTAACTCTTTTTGTATATTGGACAGCTTACCGTCACGTTCCTGATTTTTAATGTTTGTGTTTATAAGGGCGCCTACAACCCCATCCGTTTACAGTCTGCTTTATTGTCCAACGAAACTGTTTGAAACCAGTCCCGGGTTCGGACCAGTCAAGGGTTCGGACCAGTCAAGGGTCCGGACCAGTCGATCTGCTCTGATCAGTGGGTCACTTATTTAAAACATACTGGTCGGTGATTTGAGCTAACACATGAAGGATCTACTGGAAATTATCTACCCGAGTAATATGTGATTTGACTGATACAAAAGTATAACTTGCGTGTTGAAGAGCCGGTGATATCTGGCAGCTCCTACAATGACGAACGGTCACCTCCTTGTTTATCAATCGCTGTATCTGGCTTTTCTATTTTTTTTTTTCCGTCTCCACCACAATAAATGCTATATTATCACTATAGTTGACTGGTGCAAATTTTGGAGGAAGGACGCTTTTTCTGTAGTAATAATTGCTTCTCGTTGTGTATATTGCGACCGCTGGTAACTACAGGTTATATGAAATTCACAGTAACGTCTCGTATTTCAAGAAAAGAAACTAATGAAAGTCACTCCACTCCACTAAGTACCATTATAATACTGGTTAGTTGCTACTACAACACTGTATTCTGCTATTCACTGGTATCACTAGATTATATGCGAGTACACTAGCAGGCCAGTAAGATTATTAAAAACAGCTGACCTGTGGTAAGTTTCTGGCGACTTCTGGCACCTTCCTCTATAGGCTTATCACTTCATTTACAAATTCACCTGTTTTCCACATGCATAAATTGTCATTCTTGTGGAAATTGGTGTCACGCCCCTTGTGCAGATATCCAAGAACTAGCTACAAGCAGTACTAAAACAGGGAAGTGTTTTTGGGTATGCCCAAATGAGATAAATCTGTGGACTAAAATCACAAGGGTATTAAAAGAGGTGTGGGTCGCATCCTAGGGGACAAGATTAAGGACCCCAATGGAAATAAGTTAGACAGTCCTCGATGACGCACTGACTTTCTTGGGTTATCCTGGGTGGCTAACCCTCCGGGGATTAAAAATACGAACGAAATCTTATCTTATCTTATCTTATGTCCTGGTAGTCAGTAAATGTGGGGCTGATAGTGCTGTCCTGGGAGACAGTAATGGTGAATCTGGAGGTGCTGTCCTGGGAGACAGTAATGGTGAAGCTGGAGGTGCTGTCCTGGGAGACACTAATGGTGAAGCTGGAGATGCTGTCCTGGGAGACAGTAATGGTGAAGCTGGAGATGCTGTCCTGGGAGACAGTAATGGTGAAGCTGGAGATTTTGTCCAGGTAGTCGGGAATTATACGCAGGAAGGAATACATATAAATGACCTCATAGGGGACAGGAGCCATAGTAGGGAAACAAGTGTAGTCAAAGATAAGATAAAACCAATATTGCAAACTAGAAATACCACAGGAAATAGCAAACAAGAGGACTCCACTAGCAATAGTGAGGATATATTACCAAAAACAACTGGTGGGAGCTCCATTGTTGGTGCTAGGAAGGATAGAAGTAAGACAGGGAAACATGCACCAACAGGGAATACAGTCACAGAAACCCAAGGCAAACGGAAACCAAGCCTGTGCACATATTATGCACTCGGTATCTGCTGGCATGGGAAATCTGGAAAAACAGATGGGACATGCAACTATGACCACCCTAGAAAATGCCATGCCCATATGACAACAGGAAAATGCAAACCCCCTTCCTGTCCCTTCCTGTAAGCTTTTTCACCCTGAACTGTGTACCTCTTCAGTACAGGAAAGACTGTGCTATAACTTAAATTGCCAGGCATACCATCTAAAGGGGACAAAAAGATACAAAACATCCAGGCCATGGGAAAACCTGGGTAGCCACAGCCACTCAAGAGGGAGAGGTTTTTTTAGTGCCAGGAAGGAAAAAAAACTGGCAGGAAATGGCAGAAATTGTACACCATATCCAGTCATTCCTGGAGTGGAACCACAGTCGATGGCCTCCACTCCAAACCAACAGATACAGATACTAATGCCGGAAAAAAAATCCCCCCCAGTACCAACAATACCACCAGTCCGATAACATTCTTCTTGGCAAATATACAGGGTCTAAAGCCAGCAACAAACAACAAAATACCTTTCATCCGTGGACTGCTTGCAGAGGCAAAGGCAATGTTCGCGGCTTTCACTGAGACCCACATAAAGGATCACTTGGACAACGAAATATGGATCCCAGGTTACAACCTATACAGATGTGACAGAGTGAACAGGCAAGAGGGGGGGGGGGGGTTGGCCTGTACATTGCAGAGTCACTTGTTTGCACAGAACTGCTAAATGCCTCAAATGATGTAGTGGAAGTTTTAGCAGTAAAGGTCGAGAACCAAAACCTAGTCATTGTGGTAGTCTACAAGCCTCCGGATGCAACATCCCAGCAATTCCAGGAACAGCTGTTAAAAATTGACCACTGTCTGGAAAATCTTCCAGCTCCTGCACCCAACATCTTGCTCCTGGGGGATTTCAACTTAAGGCACCTAAAATGGAGGAATATAGCAAATAATATTGTTGCAGTAATAACACCAGGAGGCAGCTCTGATGAAAACTCACACTCACGCGAGCTTTTAAATCTCTGCACAAAATTCAATTTAAACCAGCAAATAATAGAGCCTACTAGACTGGAGAATACACTAGACCTCATCTTCAATAACAATGATGATCTGATAAGAAATGTCACCATATCAAAAACAATATACTCAGATCACAACATAATTGACGTTCAGTCATGTATGCGCGGAGCCCCAGACCGACATAATGAGATTAGTCACGAGGGAGCATTCACCAAATTCAACTTCAATAACAAAAACATAAAGTGGGACCAAGTAAACCAAGTCCTAACCGATATAAGCTGGGAAGATATACTAAGTAACACAGACCCCAACTTATGCCTAGAACAGATTAACTCGGTGGCACTCGATGTATGCACAAGGCTTATTCCTCTAAGAAAAAGGAGGAGTAGATGTAAAATAGAAAGAGACAGGCGCTCCCTTTACAGGCAACGGAAAAGAATAACAGAGCGGCTAAAAGAGGTCAATATATCTGAAATGCGTAGGGAGACACTGGTCAGAGAAATAGCAAGCATCGAATTTAAGCTAAAAGAATCCTTTAGGAGTCAGGAATCGCGGGAAGAACTAAAAGCCATAAATGAAATCGAAAGAAACCCAAAGTATTTCTTCTCCTATGCCAAATCAAAATCGAGAACAATGTCCAGTATTGGGCCCCTACTTAAACAAGATGGGTCCTACACAGATGACAGCAAGGAAATGAGTGAGCTACTCAAGTCACAATATGACTCAGTTTTTAGCAAGCCGCTAACCAGACTGAGAGTCAAAGATCAAAATGAATTTTTTATGAGAGAGCCACAAAATTTGATTAACACAAGCCTATCCGATGTTATCCTGATGCCAAATGACTTCGAACAGGCGATAAATGACATGCCCATGCACTCTGCCCCAGGGCCAGACTCATGGAACTCTGTGTTCATCAAGAACTGCAAGAAGCCCCTATCACGAGCCTTTTCCATCCTATGGAGAGGGAGCATGGACACGGGGGTCGTCCCACAGTTACTAAAAACAACAGACATAGCCCCACTCCACAAAGGGGGCAGTAAAGCAACAGCAAAGAACTACAGACCAATAGCACTAACATCCCATATCATAAAAATCCTTGAAAGGGTCCTAAGAAGCAAGATCACCACCCATCTAGAAACCCATCAGTTACACAACCCAGGGCAACATAGGTTTAGAACAGGTCGCTCCTGTCTGTCTCAACTATTGGATCACTACGACAAGGTCCTAAATGCACTAGAAGACAAAAAGAATGCAGATGTAATATATACAGACTTTGCAAAAGCCTTCGACAAGTGTGACCATGGCATAATAGCGCACAAAATGCATGCTAAAGGAATAACAGGAAAAGTCGGTCGATGGATCTATAATTTCCTCACTAACAGAACACAGAGAGTAGTCGTCAACAGAGTAAAGTCCGAGGCAGCTACGGTGAAAAGCTCTCTTCCACAAGGCACAGTACTCGCTCCCATCTTGTTCCTCATCCTCATATCCGACATAGACAAGGATGTCAGCCACAGCACCGTGTCTTCCTTCGCAGATGACACCCGAATCTGCATGACAGTGTCTTCCATTGCAGACACTGCAAGGCTCCAGGCGGACATCAACCAAATCTTTCAGTGGGCTGCAGAAAACAATATGAAGTTCAACGATGAGAAATTTCAATTACTCAGATATGGTAAACATGAGGAAATTAAATCTTCATCAGAGTACAAAACAAATTCTGGCCACAAAATAGAGCGAAACACCAATGTCAAAGACCTGGGAGTGATCATGTCGGAGGATCTCACCTTCAAGGACCATAACATTGTATCAATCGCATCTGCTAGAAAAATGACAGGATGGATAATGAGAACCTTCAAAACTAGGGAGGCCAAGCCCATGATGACACTCTTCAGGTCACTTGTTCTATCTAGGCTGGAATATTGCTGCACACTAACAGCACCTTTCAAGGCAGGTGAAATTGCCGACCTAGAAAATGTACAGAGAACTTTCACGGCGCGCATAACGGAGATAAAACACCTCAATTATTGGGAGCGCTTGAGGTTCCTAAACCTGTATTCCCTGGAATGCAGGAGGGAGAGATACATGATTATATACACCTGGAAAATCCTAGAGGGACTAGTACCGAACTTGCACACGAAAATCACTCACTACGAAAGCAAAAGACTTGGCAGACGATGCACCATCCCCCCAATGAAAAGCAGGGGTGTCACTAGCACGTTAAGAGACCATACAATAAGTGTCAGGGGCCCCGAGACTGTTCAACTGCCTCCCATCACACATAAGCTGGCACTGGACAAGCACGTAAAGTCAGTTCCTGATCAGCCGGGCTGTGGCTCGTACGTTGGTTTGCGTGCAGCCAGCAGCAACAGCCTGGTTGATCAGGCTCTGATCCACCAGGAGGCCTGGTCACAGACCGGGCCGCGGGGGCGTTGACCCCCGGAACTCTCTCCAGGTAAACTCCAGGTAAACAATATGAACAACACACTTCTCATACCAACAATAACTAAACCAACCAGGCTCACTGAAACAAGTGCAACCATAATAGACCACATATGGACCAATATACTAGCCCCCCTTAAATCAGGGATAATCACAGATAGCACTACAAACCACTACCCTACCTACCTCTTGACAAACAGTAAACCACCACTTGAATACAACAAAGTTTCATTTAGACTCCATGACGAGGCCTCAATAAGGAAGTTCACAGCTGACCTAGAGATTGTTGACTGGCCTACAGAATTCTCCAAGGCCACTGGTATTGATGACTGGACAGACATTTTTCTTAACAAATTACTTAGACTATACAACAAACATTGTCCTATAAAAACGAAACAGATCACAAACAAACGGCTTGGTTGCCCATGGCTAACCAGCACCATTCTGAAATCCAATGATAAGAAACAATAATATGAAAAGCAATATAGACAGGGCTTAATACACAAAGATATTCTTAAACACTATTCATCAGTTCTCACCAAAGTAATAAAGAAAGCCAAACAACTATACTACTCCAGGAGATTCACTGACAAAAGAGGAGATATAAAAAAGACCTGGAAAACACTCTCTCAGATTCTAGGGACCCACAAACTGAAAAAAAACAAGAATATTGTCCTAACTAAACCTAATGAAACACCACTGCATCCCACTGACACAGCGAACAAGATAAACGACTTCTTCTCAACCATAGGTTCTAATCTCGCAAATAAAATCCCACGTACCAATGCCAATGCCGGGGACTACCTAGATGGGAATTTCCCAAATTCCTTCTATCTTGCTCCAACTGAGCCCACAAAAGTCACCGAGATTATAAAGTCACTTAAAAATAACTCAGGGAATCTGTCTCATGTCCCACCATTATTATACAAGAGAGCGGCCCATGTCCTCTCGCATGCTATCTCATTACTTTTTAACAAGTCACTTGAAACTAGCACCTTCCCGAAACTACTCAAGATGGCAAGGGTTACACCAATACATAAAGGTGGTGACCCTACAGATTTAAACAACTATAGGCCAATATCAAACTTACCACTGCTATCCAAAATCTTTGAGAAACTCGTGCACAGGAGACTATATTCATTTATAACGGCACAAAACATACTCAACCCCTGCCAATTTGGATTCAGGAAAAATAAAAGCACTAACGATGCAATCATAAAAATGCTAGATCTGCTTTACACAGCATTGGAAAATAAGGAATATCCACTAGGAATTTTTATTGACCTAAGAAAAGCTTTTGACACAGTAGACCATGGCATCCTACTCCACAAACTTGACCATTATGGTATAAGAGGCCATGCGCTTGCATATTTCAAATCTTACCTTGCTAATAGGTATCAATATGTCACCATTAAAGACACAGCATCAGCAACACAGCCACTTGATACTGGAGTTCCGCAGGGAAGTGTCCTTGGTCCCCTGCTCTTCCTCATATAAATCAATGATCTTCCAAACGTATCTCAACACCTGAACCCCATTCTCTTTGCTGACAACACGACTTATGTCATCTCTCACCCTAATCTTGCGACCCTCAACACCATTGTTAATGAGGAGCTGATCAAAATATCGACTTGGATGACAGCCAATAAACTTACGCTTAACACTGACAAAACCTACTACATTATGTTTGGTAGCAGAGCAGGAGATGCGCAAATTAACATTAAGATCGACAACACTCTAATTGCCAGGCATAATAGGGCAAATTCCTAGGCTTATACCTCGACAACAACCTGAACTTCAGCACCCATATCCAACACATAACCAAAAAAGTATCTAAAACGGTTGGGATCCTCTCCAAGATATGATACTACGTGCCGCAAACTGCCCTTCTCACACTATACCATTCACTTATATATCCATACCTCACCTCACCTATGCTATCTGTGCTTGGGGTTCAACTGCAGCAACGCACCTAAAGCCAATAATAACCCAACAAAAAGCCGCAGTAAGAATAATCACTAAATCCCATCCCTGGCAACACACCCCCCCACTCTTCATAGATCTAAACTTACTCCCTGTTCAGTACATCCACACTACTGTGCAATCTACATCTACAGGACCTTAAATTCCAATATTAACCTTGACCTAAAATGCTTTCTTGATAGTTGTGACAGAACCCACAGGCACAACACCAGACACAAACATCTCTATGACATTCCCCGTGTCCGACTAAACCTTTACAAAAATTCAATGTATGTCAAAAGCCCTAAAATCTGGAACACCCTACCTGAAAATTCTAAAACTGCAGACACATTCATCACCTTCAAAACTACCATCAGAAAACATCTTATCTCCCTGATACATCCTGTCAACTAATTACACGAATACCACCTGGTGGTTAACACTTACACTCACTCACCCATTTGACCATAAACAGAAATATCAATCTCAATCTCAAAATAATGAATCTTAACCCTCTGAGGGTCGACAGGCCCTCTCCGAAACTCGTTCTCAGGGTCGGCCAAATTTAAAAAAAAAAAATTATTTTCTCTTATGAAAGATAGAGAATCTTTTCCCGATCATAAAGACACCAAAAGTTTGAAATTTGATAGAAAACTTACGGAATTATGCTCTTGCAAAGTTAGCGGTCTCGGCGATGTTCACGCATCGGCGATTTTGCCCACTTTGAGCCCCATTTTCGGCCAATTTCACTGTACTAGTCGGCAAAAAACATGAATATTTCGCTAGAACTCCATTTTTTCTATCGAATGGGTGCAAGAAACCACCCATTTATGAAATTCAACTATCCAGTACAGTGGTCAGAATTTAGCAATTTTGCCAATTTCACACAAATTTCAAAAGATGCCAATTTCCGAATAGGGTCCAGAATAAACAAGAAAGACATTCCTGGCACTAAAATGACATTTCCTCTAGTCATTGGTCACATCTCAAGGCCCCTCTTATATTCTTTTGCTTTCCACTTTGAATTTTTATTCTCACAAAAAATATAAGATTTACTGTTATGCAGACTACTGCATTAGTGTAAAAAATGGTATAAATATTATTGGTGCACTTGTGAAAGAATATTAGACTCACCAGTTGATGTGTATTGCACGCTTGGCACGATTTGTTTACTTTTGAAGTTTGGTAAAAATCGAACATTTCTGCTACTTTGAGCTCAATTACAAGGCACCTTTCATTGTAAAACCAGTCAAAATCATCTCAATTTCTGTAATATGTCTTCCATTCTATAAAATGAAAACAAGAAAACTAGAATACAACAATAAATACCATACGAAAATACACTGCAAATTCGCTGATTTATTTCAAAAAAATGGTCAAAGTTTTTTTTTTCTCATTATGCACTGTGTGCTGCAGGATTTTTTTTAGACTGTGCACACTGACCACATAGACCCATTCTTTCATATGAAGGCCTACCAGCTTTCTCCCACTAAATTTGAGGCCGCTAGAATTTATGCGTACTAGTACGTCAAAAACCCCTACGCGTAAGACGTACTAGTACGACCAAAACCCTCAAAGGGTTAACTAGTCATAAGTTGGCCTGTGATACTCCAATATTGAAACTATGTATAGTGCCAAAACAAAAGCATTCACATTGCTAAACTCACAAACTAGTATTTAGTCACTTAGCCATAATTTATTTATTTATTTATTTATTTAAAAATTTGTGCACACATACAGAGGTACAAAAAATACAGAAAAGAGCAGTATGCCAAAGCCACTTATACTATGCATAGCATTACGGGCTGGCTTAAAATTAACTTAAGATGAACTAAGCAATGATGACATCGGTGATAAAACTTTAATGTAAACAGATTACTATAAAGCACAAGTGAGTATTACAAAGACAGGTCATATGGTTGTATGCATTGTTGTACATTCAGTAGAATGGAGTATTCTGTTAGGTAGTGTATTTAAAAAATAATAAAGTTAGATTGGGTTTTAGGTTTAACATTTATGTGATATAATTGTGAGAAACATTTAAGATATACAATTTATAAGGTTCAGTTATTCAGTATTTATTTGGTTTTGGGTGAGTAAGTGATCTTTGAGAAGAGACTTGAATTTATAAACAGGTAGTGTTTCTTTTATATTTACAGGTAATGAGTTCCAGATTTTAGGGCCTTTTATGTGCATTGAGTTTTTGCATAGTGTGAGATGGACACGAGGAACATCAAAGAGTGATCTGTGCCTTGTGTTATGGTCATGTGTTCTGTTGAGGTTGGCAAGGAGATGTTTGAGGGGAGGGTTAATATCAGAGTTAAGTGTTCTATGTATGTAATAGGTGCAGTAATAAGTATGAATGTTTTGTATGGTGAATAGGTTTAGTGTATTGAATATTGGTGGAGTGTGCTGCCTATAGTGAGAATTTGTTATCATTCTAACTGCAGCCTTTTGTTGGGTAATTAGTGGTCTGAGATGGTTACTTGTTGTTGAGCCCCATGCACAAATTCCATAGGTGAGATAGGGGTAAATAAGAGAGTGATATAGGGCCAGGAGGGCTGACTGTGGAGCATAGTACCGCATCTTCGATAGTATGCCTACAGTCTTGGAAATTTTCTTAGAAATTTGTTGTATATGTGTATGAAATTTGAGTCTATTATCAAGGTGGATTCCTAAGAATTTTCCCTCTGTTAGCTTTGTGATAGGTGATCCGTTTATCATTATGTTAAGAGGGACATCTGTAGCTCTGTTACCAAACTGGATGAAGTAGGTTTTGTCAATGTTTAGTGTAAGTTTGTTAGTCCTCATCCAGGTAGATATTTTCTGTAATTCTGTATTTACAGTATTGGCTAGCGTGACTGGGCTCGGGTGGGAGAAGACGTATGTAGTGTCATCTGCAAATAGTGTGGGTTTGAGTAATTGCGAAGCATTTGGTAGGTCATTTATGTATAGGAGAAAGAGAAGAGGGCCAAGGACACTTCCCTGTGGGACACCAACTGTAATTGGTTGTGCAGAAGAGTTTGCCCCATTTGCATACACATATTGGCTTCTGTTGCTGAGGTATGACTTGAGGTAGTTGAGGGAGTGCCCTCTTATACCATAGTGTGACAATTTTACGTGGAGCAAGTCATGGTTAACTGTATCAAAAGCTTTACGTAAGTCAATGAAGATCCCCAGTGGGACTTCTTTTTTCTCTATTGCAGTGTATATATGTTCTAGCATGTGTAACTGTATGTTGCTACCAACAGTAACAAAACCTACAAGAGTTACAGAGACTAGTGTTTCCCTACTTGACCACATCTGGACCAACACCATATCCCATTTAAAATCAGGCATAATTACAGATAATACCACAGACCACTACCCTACTTTTCTCATAACAACTCTTGGTAAATTACCCCAAGACACTACTAAAGTCACCTTCAGACTTCACAATGAGGCAGCCATTAATAACTTCACAACAGCAGTAGCAAACATTGACTGGCACACTGAGCTAGAAATCTATACAGATATTGACGAATGTATTAATAATTTTCTAAAAAAGACCCAATACCTCTATAACAAGCACTGCCCTAAAAAAACTAAACAGATGACAGCTAAGAGACTGAACAGTCCCTGGTTAACACCCAGCATTCTCAAATCCATAAATACAAAACACCAATATGAAAAACAGTACAGAATGGGTCACATAACCAGAGATTTAATTTAAGTCTGCACGAAATGCCTAGCCATGCTAGGTGTTCTAGTGGTACACTCTGTAATTATTATTTTACTACATGTAAACCACACAATAACCAAATTCTGTAAACTCAGCATTGTAATCCTTATAGAGAATAAACTTTGAATTGAATTGAATTGAATATATTTTTTTTCTTGTAAACTGCATTTTCTTGTGTGTGTAATTCTTTTTTAATTGTTGCAATGTTGACTCATTTTATAATAATTCTTGTGTTAACATTGTGCTGCCATTAATTTTTTTTTTCTTTCAGAAATTTTTATGTAGTGTTGTGCAGTACTTTTGATTAGAAATTATTTGTAATATTGCTATAGTTTATTTCAGTGGTTTCATATGCCCTGTTCTGTGCATAATATTTTGTTCCTTGTGTGTCACTTAATATTTTTTATTTAGAACTGCTTTCCCAGTTTGTTTTAATTTTGTACAAGCTTTATTGATTCCATTTTAACATTTTTTATTGATTTTTTTTTTTTGTTGAATTTCTTTATTGAATTGAGAGTAAAGACAACTCACTGTGCCATTAATTCACTTTAAAGTAAATTTGAGTAAATCTGATTTGAGTAAAGTACAATTTTTCTTGATTTTCAAAGCATTGCTTATCCATTTTAGTGTTCATTTGAGTTTTCCTTGCTTACAGAGTGACTTGTCAAATTTTATTTACTTATGCAGATTAGTTTAGCATTTTCTTCCATTTAAGCTTATTGTGTCATTCTCTATTTTTCTTGCCTTTATGTCCTTGAGTAAGTTCCCTGAGATGTCCCAGTCACTTTTGAATGCTCACTTAGTGTATCATGCCAGTCAAAGTAAATGTGAATCAGTCCACAGTACCAATATCCTCTTACTGACTGAAGACAGTACCTAGCTAGACAATGTGTTTCTCACAGCTTGTATCTGAGAATTGTTAAAGTGCTGCAGAATGTGAAGTTCAGATTAAGTCCCTATAGATCCGTTAATTACTTATTAACGTAGCCGAGCGGTCAGGCACTAGTAAGACTGTCACTCCTGTCTGGAATCCAGCCACAATATCTTGCACGCAGGATAGCGTACAGTTACCTTGGGTTTCAGAGGAACCTCAAACAACACTGGGTGCTGAGACTACTATCCCTGCGATGGCGACTTGTTCAAGTATTTGTTCCTTCCCAGGGGATGCTTTGAGAAGAACTTTACGAGTTATGCCATCTCTTGCTGATGTCACAAGCCATTGCAGAAAGATGTTTCTGTGGCTAGTGTACTCACTTGAGAGCTGTTGTTGTTCCTTGTGTTCCAGATGGTGATGCCATCCTCGTTGACAGTAATCCATGCATTGTAACAAGTTGTTTCTTGAGTAATCTTCATGTGTTGTTAATGTTTACAGAGCAGTCCCTTTATAGTTGATACCTTGTGTCACTGTGTGCGATTCAGATTGAATACCAGTATTGCTGACTGTGTTCATTTCTTTTCCCCTGTGCTTGCAGCGAGAGATAGTAGATTTGTTCTCCCTTGCTCATATTGCCTGTTATAGCATTATTTTTTTTCAACCAGGGAGAGTCAGCCACTCCACCAAGTTTGTTCATTCCATCTGTAAGGAAAAACCGATCCCTTGTGGTCTGGTGTGATTCGATTCCTGCTCCAGGAAGATCTTGTTCTGCCTGTGAAGCCACCAGCAGCCATTAGTGACTTTGTAATGAGCTAACAATTACTGTATCGAACAGCTGAGTTGGGTACTCCAAGCAGAAGAGTATACCAATTAGTAATTCCACAGTCACTAGTGAATGTAGCTCTACAGCTAGTTCACGATGCACCAGGTGTTGCACACCCTGGTATGGATCGTTCTGTGAAACAAGCCAGAATGAAATACTTTTGGCCACATATGGCAACTGACATTTCTGAGTATGTTAAGAAATGTAGTGTCTGTATGCAGCATAAAGGAAATGTCAATGGTCCTAATCCAATCCAGGTGTATCCAACCACTAGTGAACCGTGGGGAAGAGTTGCACTAGATTTGTTAACCAATTTTAAATATTCCCCCCAAGGCAACAAACATCTGTGTGTTATGGTAGACCATTTCACCAGATATTGTTAGTTCCTATTGCAGATAAGACTGCCGAGACAGCAGCTAAAGCGTTTAAAGAACACATTATCTGCAGGCATACCACCCCTAAGTCCTTAGTAACAGATAATGGAGGTGAATTCTGTAACGAGATTCTTGAAAATTTGTGTACCTTGTACAAGATCTCTAAATCCACCATTGTTCCTCATCCTACCAGCAACAGGTTAGCAGAACGAACCAATAAGAAAGTACCTGATGTCTTGAGAGCCACTATCAACCCTAATAGTGAAACTTGGGATGAAGTTATACCAGATGCTCAATGTGCCATAAATTCTGCTTACAATGCTTCCATAGGTGACACCCCACATTATGCATTGTATGGCGTAGACAAGCATTTACCTTATGAGTTGTTATATTCCACTCCAAAACCCAATTATAATCCTGATGATTTCATAGCAACTTGTACCAGCATAGCTCAAAGTGTTTTTAGAAGAATCCCTGAAACACTTCATAAATCAACAGTAGAATTTACTAGAGTAACTAATAGCCGTGCTAAGCCGATAAAAGTTAAAGTGGGTTCGAGAGTAATGCTGACTAATTTCAATAAAACATCCGCAATGCCTAAGCTCAACCAAAAGTTTGTTGACCCCTATCGAGTAGTTGAACATATCAATGGCAATAAGTATAAGGTTAGAGAAATTAGTACTGGTCAGTACAAAGAATCGCATTTAGATCATATGAAGTTAGTATGCGATGTTGATGATATTGCTACCCAGACCAAAGTGACAGATGCTGACAATCCTCTTGACTCTGTACCCTCTACCTCTAATACTCAGCCAGATAATCAACCCGAATGTCGTTATTCTTTGGTAGACGACAAGTAATGAGAAACTCTCAAGTATCTTTTGTAGATACTTGTTCAGATCTCCCTCAGTCAAGGCATGTGTTAGCCATTGCAAAGGAATTCGATCCTCCCAGAGATGATAACCATTCTGCATATGTAAATCTTACGCTTGCAGAGTTGGGTTTAAATGGAAATACAGTGGACCCCCAGATAACGATATTTTTTCATTCCAGAAGTATGTTCAGGTGCCAGTACTGACCGAATTTGTTCCCATAAGGAATATTGTGAAGTAGATTAGTCCATTTCAGACCCCCAAACATACACGTACAAACGCACTTACATAAATACACTTACATAACTGGCCGCGTTGGGAGGTGATCGTTAAGCGGGGGTCCACTGTAGCCTGTATAATTAGATGTCCAAGATGAATAAAGTTCTCAACTGTGTGTTTTGTTATTAGCTGATTAGTTTTTCAGAAATTTTTGTGTTCACGTTCCCTCCAAGTTCTGAGAATTTAGCAGTAATGATCTGTGCGTGCCAGATTTGCCTTTGCTGTTAATTACTTTCACCTTTGTAAATATATTTGTTATTCCTCAGACTCCGTAGAGTGCATGAATAAAGATAGATCGATCAATTCCATCCTTTATTGTACAATTAATTGTTCTTATAATTCGTGATGCATTACGTTAAAACCCATTACGTTAAAACTCATTACGTTAACACCAATTATGTTAAAATCCATTATGTTAACATCCATTATGATATCATCCATTAGTTCTAAGTTATGTATTATTTTTTTTATTATCACACTGGCCGATTCCCACCAAGGCAGAGTGGCCCGAAAAAGAAAAACTTTCACCATCATTCACTCCATCACTGTCTTGCCAGAAGGGTGCTTTACACTACAGTTTTTAAACTGCAACATTAACACCCCTCCTTCAGAGTGCAGGCACTGTACTTCCCATCTCCAAGACTCAAGTCCGGCCTGCCGGTTTCCCTGAATCCCTTCATAAATGTTACTTTGCTCACACTCCAACAGCACGTCAAGTATTAAAAAACATTTGTCTCCATTCACTCCTATCAAACATGCTCACGCATGCCTGCTAGAAGTCCAAGCCCCTCGCACACAAAACCTCCTTTACCCCCTCCCTCCAACCTTTCCTAGGCCGACCCCTACCCCGCCTTCCTTCCACTACAGACTGATACACTCTTGAAGTCATTCTGTTTCGCTCCATTCTCTCTACATGTCCGAACCACCTCAACAACCCTTCCTCAGCCCTGTGGACAACAGTTTTGGTAATCCCGCACCTCCTCCTAACTTCCAAACTACGAATTCTCTGCATTATATTCACACCACACATTGCCCTCAGACATGACATCTCCACTGCCTCCAGCCTTCTCCTCGCTGCAACATTCATCACCCATGCTTCACACCCATATAAGAGTGTTGGTAAAACTATACTCTCATACATTCCCCTCTTTGCCTCCAAGGACAAAGTTCTTTGTCTCCACAGACTCCTAAGTGCACCACTCACTCTTTTTCCCTCATCAATTCTATGATTCACCTCATCTTTCATAGACCCATCTGCTGACACGTCCACTCCCAAATATCTGAATATGTTCACCTCCTCCATACTCTCTCCCTCCAATCTGATATTCAATCTTTCATCACCTAATCTTTTTGTTATCCTCATAACCTTACTCTTTCCTGTATTCACCTTTAATTTTCTTCTTTTGCACACCCTACCAAATTCATCCACCAATCTCTGCAACTTCTCTTCAGAATCTCCCAAGAGCACAGTGTCATCAGCAAAGAGCAGCTGTGACAACTCCCACTTTGTGTGTGATTCTTTATCTTTTAACTCCACGCCTCTTGCCAAGACCCTCGCATTTACTTCTCTTACAACCCCATCTATAAATATATTAAACAACCATGGTGACATCACACATCCTTGTCTAAGGCCTACTTTTACTGGGAAAAAATTTCCCTCTTTCCTACATACTCTAACTTGAGCCTCACTATCCTCGTAAAAACTCTTCACTGCTTTCAGTAACCTACCTCCTACACTTGCAACATCTGCCACATTGCCCCCCTATCCACCCTGTCATATGCCTTTTCCAAATCCATAAATGCCACAAAGACCTCTTTAGCCTTATCTAAATACTGTTCACTTATATGTTTCATTGTAAACACCTGGTCCACACACCCCCTACCTTTCCTAAAGCCTCCTTGTTCATCTGCTATCCTATTTTCCGTCTTACTCTTAATTCTTTCAATTATAACTCTACCATACACTTTACCAGGTATACTCAACAGACTTATCCCCCTATAATTTTTGCACTCTCTTTTATCCCCTTTGCCTTTATACAAAGGAACTATGCATGCTCTCTGCCAATCCCTAGGTACCTTACCCTCTTCCATACATTTATTAAATAATAGCACCAACCACTCCAAAACTATATCCCCACCTGCTTTTAACATTTCTATCTTTATCCCATCAATCCCAGCTGCCTTACCCCCTTTCATTTTACCTACTGCCTCACGAACTTCCCCCACACTCACAACTGGCTCTTCCTCACTCCTACAAGATGTTATTCCTCCTTGCCCTATACACAAAATCACAGCTTCCCTATCTTCATCAACATTTAACAATTCCTCAAAATATTCCCTCCATCTTCCCAATACCTCTAACTCTCCATTTAATAACTCTCCTCTCCTATTTTTAACTGACAAATCCATTTGTTCTCTAGGCTTTCTTAACTTGTTAATCTCACTCCAAAACTTTTTCTTATTTTCAACAAAATTTGTTGATAACATCTCACCCACTCTCTCATTTGCTCTCTTTTTACATTGCTTCACCACTCTCTTAACCTCTCTCTTTTTCTCCATATACTCTTCCCTCCTTGCATCACTTCCACTTTGTAAAAACTTCTCATATGCTAACTTTTTCTCCCTTACTACTCTCTTTACATCATCATTCCACCAATCGCTCCTCTTCCCTCCTGCACCCACTTTCCTGTAACCACAAACTTCTGCTGAACACTCTAACACTACATTTTTAAACCTTCCCCATACCTCTTCGACCCCATTGCCTATGCTCTCATTAGCCCATCTATCCTCCAATAGCTGTTTATATCTTACCCTAACTGCCTCCTCTTTTAGTTTATAAACCTTCACCTCTCTCTTCCCTGATGCTTCTATTCTCCTTGTATCCCATCTACCTTTTACTCTCAGTGTAGCTACAACTAGAAAGTGATCTGATATATCTGTGGCCCCTCTATAAACATGTACATCCTGAAGTCTACTCAACAGTCTTTTATCTACCAATACATAATCCAACAAACTACTGTCATTTCGCCCTACATCATATCTTGTATACTTATTTATCCTCTTTTTCTTAAAATATGTATTACCTATAACTAAACCCCTTTCTATACAAAGTTCAATCAAAGGGCTCCCATTATCATTTACACCTGGCACCCCAAACTTACCTACCACACCCTCTCTAAAAGTTTCTCCTACTTTAGCATTCAGGTCCCCTAAGTTATGTATGTCTTTGTTATTGTATAGAATCTGCCCAGAGCCACCTGCCTGTTCAGCCTATAGTATAGTAGTGTATGTCGAGACAACATACGTAACACGACCGAGCTGTCAGCATAGTTGCTGATCCCGTATATGTATATGTCATCTGTGTATCATAATACCATCCATATGTTTTATATACACGATCCCTTGCTAGGCCTAGGGACTAGTTTGTGTGACGTCACATGATGCACATGTGTGCGTGAGTACCTCTGTAACTTCCTCAGTCCATGGATAGGTCTACAACAGGCAACAAGGCAGGCTGGGCCTCCCTTACCACAGTCTGACAATATATAGTGTTACCATCCACAAGTGTGTTTATCTACATCTGTCTATCTCCTTACAAACCCTCACGACACACTTTGCATGCCACACCCCCACCCCGAGAGGGCTCAAAAATAGGATCCCATCTCCCATTGGTAACCGTACCACAATGGCTCCATATAATGAGACTGCCTTTCCTCTCAACCATCCAACTCTTAGATAGAGCTCAGCTTTATTCACGGCATAAAGCCAAACTCTAAACTTAGAGTGAGACAGCAGACAGTAGGGCAAACGTAAGTCCAAGATATCAGCGGACGGTAGCCCGCATCCCTTCACTAAAAAAAAAAAAAAAAAAAAACACACAAGGGGAAAAAACAGCTATCATGTTACCATAGGTCCCTAACACATCCTAACAAAATACATATAAAATTTGTCAAGAGTCTGCCAACTTATTTTCTTGACCAGGGATGTTTTACCCTAATATTATATGGTTGCAGCTTGAGTGATCACCTCATGATTCTTGTGTTGTGATTCTTCATATTTTGGTGTAGACTGTGACCACCTGTGAAGTCTGGCTCACATATACAGTGTAACCTCTACTTATGAGTTTAATCCGTTCCATGACCTTGCTAGCAACTGGATTTGCTCGTTTGCAGAGTCAATTTTCCTCATTTAAATTAATTAAAATGGAATTAATTCATTCCAGTGAAATTCCAGGCACAAGAAAATACTTTAATAATTTCCCTAATATCATCTCTACAGCTTATTTATCTATCACAATTCATGTAATATGACATAATAAATAATACTAATAACATAGAAACATGATATATACACTAGAATGAATAAAATACATATCATTAGGTATGTGGCTAGTGGTGGTAACAGCGGCCATTGTTGTTGTTGGGGTTTACAGGGCCACTACAGTAGCAATTCCCACTCCTGGCTACATGTGTAGAGAACCTAGGATAACCCATAAAAGTCAGACAGAGTGACTTATAAGTGCTACACTCTTAATGCTTCACTTTATTGCTACACTCTTAATGCTGCACTTAACTGCTACACTCTTAATGCTACACTGCCACTGCTGCTTCATGTTGTCTGCCATTGCTACCTCATGATGTCTGCTACTGCTACCTCATGATGTCTGCCACTGCTGCTTCATGTTGTCTGCCACTGCTACCTCATGATGTCTGCCACTGCTGCTTCATGTTGTCTGCCACTCCTACCTCATGATGTCTGCCACTGCTGCCTCATATTGTCTGCCACTACCTCATGATGTCTGCTACTGCTGCTTCATGTTGTCTGCCACTGCTACCTCATGATGTCTACCACTGATGTCGCCAAAGAATTGAACATTTCTGGTATTTTCAGCTCAATTTCGAGGTACTTTTCATCGTGATACCAATTAAACTCATATTTATTTTTGTAGTATATCTTCCATTCTACCACATGAGACCAAATAAAACGAGAATACAACCATAAAAACCATACAAAAATATATAGCTAAGGGGAGGCTAATGGCTGAGAAGTGAACTCCGTTATTTATGGTCCAATTTCTTTCATTTTTGTTATACGTTAAGAAGCATCTTTTCATCATACATTGCCCAAGTTTCAGTAAGATAGTCCAACAAATGAGATCCAATTCCCTACATAAAGAGCAAGAGCCCCCTCACCAGTGTCAATTAACCTCTCTTGAGGCCCACTCGCATCTGGAAATTTTGCTCGTGTCTGGAAGCAAAAAATCGGCCAAGCAGATGCACTCGTAGGTAGAGGTTCCACTGTATATCGAAGTGCTCCAAGGCCAGTACCAGAACAAGGGTTTCTTTCTCAATTGTGTAGTAGGCCCTCTGGTGAGGCTGGAACTTCGCTAAGAAGAAAGCCACAAGCTGCAACCCCTTGTCCTCAATTTGTAACAGTACTGCCCCAACCCCTGACTCAAAAGCATCAACCTGTAATGAGAAAGGTTTGGAGAAGTCTGGAGACAAAAGAATGGGTGCAGTACACAATAGTATTTTTCCTTTCATAAAAGCAGTTTGACGTTCTGGGGTCCAATTAAAGGGAACTTTGTGACTGGTAAGAGAGGTAAGAGGGGCAACAATATCGGAAATTTTTTTACAGAATCTTCTGTAAAACCCTATCATGCCTAGGAAACGTTGAAGAGATTTCCTATCAAGAGAAACTGGATAATCTTTAATGGCAAGAACTTTAGTAAATTTAGGGGCAACTTTGCAACTACCTACTTCATGGCCCAGAGAAGTAACAGTAGCCTGGCCAAAGAAGACTTAGATAAGTTAACCAGGCATGGTTTTTGAACATGTCAACCTACTCCCACTGTGCATCTAGGTTCCCGTTCTCTATTTCTGACCAATCACAAGCCTTCCCTGAGTCGCTCCAGCTAAGTGGTGATGGTGTCTGCTTGTTTCCCATTGGTCGAGAGAGCAAAATGTAAATACTTCTAGCTTGGCGTTGCCTAGAGATGTATTTTTCATTGAGTATTAGTCATATACTCTTGGGTTTTACTGTCTACAATGTCAGTAAGTACTGATTTGTGTGTCTAGTGTGTAATGAATAGTTTATCCATAATTTGATATATATACACCTACCATCCGACTTACAACCTGCTCGACTTACGACGACTCGACTTAAGATTGTGTTTTTTATGCCAAATTTCTGGGAAATAAACAAGTGTTTGTGTTGTACACAGTGTTTATCCTAAACCTTACAGTATAAAATACAGTACTAACAGCATAAAAAGTAAAGTAAAACATGAAATACCAAAATAAAACAATAAAATAAAGTCATTACAAATATGTTATTTTGATATTCAGTAGTAAAGTTCGACTTACGACCGGTTTCTTAGAACCGAACTCGGTCGTAAGTCGGATGGTAGGTGAATATAAATCTGTGTGTGAAGCATAATATGAGTGCACCATGCAAATGAAAAAAGTGCAACAAAAAAAATTTGAGCAGACTTACACTTTCCAGTTTAGGCACTATTTTTAATTCCAGTAAATAAATATTTCTAAAAATTTATGTAATGCATATATGAGTTCTGTAATGGTCTGGGTGTGTACAGAACATTTTTATTGTCCTTACAGATCAATGGGAGATTGTTTTATGGTCAGTCCTCCAGAGATAAGTCAAAATATGTCAGCATTTTGAAGGAAAGTGACTCAGATCCAGAACCAGATGACCTGGAATTGCTTGACAGTGGTGATGCAGAAGTATCAAGTGATGAGGAGGAGGAAGTTAGACCATCCAAAGAGCCAAAATGCTAGGTCATTGGCCAGTGTTAGGCAAGCTACTTACATACAAATATTGCAGCAAACACAAACATCATGACACATCCTCATTTTCCTGTGCCATATGCAAAGTAAATCTATTCATCAAGAGTAGATTGTATAAATTAGTAATGTAGAATGATTCCTCTTTCTCAGGAAACTCAGGAATATGGGAATTGAAAGTTGTATAACTTAGCAGTATGTGTTTGTTGCTATTTGGTTTCTTCTTCTACTTTTCTAATACTTACAAAATGTTTGGAAACAAGTTCCATTCATGTTTTGGATACTGTCTGTATAAAAAATTTAAAAATAGTTTTTTTTTTTTTTTAACTTGCAACATTTTAAATTATTCTCCCTCTAACGGGCAGGTCCGAGTTCAATCGGAACTTTGCATATTAGCAATTGCTCGACAAGTAACTTAACTTTTACAACTACATTTATATTGGCTCATTGACCTTACATTCAGTGGCTCTATCCAGTCATAGGAAATCAATTTCGAAATTGCATTTTTTGTCAGGATTGCCTCCTAAAGGGTTAACCCTTTGTTAGGCAAGAATGACATTAGTCGTTCTTGAAAGCATGATATTTGGCGCATTCCTCCTACACCCACTGCGTATCTGGGTTCTCATTCTCTATTTCTGACCAATCACAAGCCTTCCCTGAGTCACTCCAGCTAAGTGGTGATGGCTTCTGCTCGCTTCCCATTGGTTGAGAGACCAAAATGTAAACACTTCTAGCTTGGCATCGCCGAGAGATTTTTTTTTCATCGAGTGACACTCACATACCCTTGGATTTTACCCTCTACAATGTCGGTAAGTACTCATTTGTGTTTCTAGTGTGTATTATTATTATAATAAAAAAGAAGCGCTAAGCCACAAGGGCTATACAGCGCTGCAGGGTAGGGAAGGAAGCGAGGGTATTGGATGGCAGAAGGGAGGAGGGATGATCAGCCGGTTACAGAAAACAGCGGGGCAGGGGATAGTACGGGGGTAGAGGGTAGCAAGAGATTGAAGTAGAAAGGGCTGAAGGTATCAGAATTTGTGAAGTAAGTCAGTTGTTGTCAAAAAGTCAATGAGAGAGTCCGGATGAAAGGTGGGTCCATCAGCGAGAAGGGAAGGTAAAGAGAGAGCAGCGGAGCGAAAATGACGACAGAGGTAAATTCTGCGTGCTCGTTGATAAAGTGGGCAGTCCAACAGAATGTGGCTGACTGATAATGGAGCTTGGCAATTCTCACAGAGAGGAGCAAGATGCCTCTCCATGAGATATCCATGAGTAAGACGAGTATGGCCAATGCGAAGATGGGAGAGAGTAGTCTCCCAACCTCGACACTGGTGATAAGAAGACGGCCAGTAACCTATACTCGGTTTAATAGATTGAAGTTTGTTGCCGAGCATAGTAGACCAACGTTGTTGCCAACGGGTGTGAAGGTGGGAAGATATTGCAGCAAAATAGTCCGTAAATGGAATACCTCTATAAGAAACTGGTAGGTCATGTACTGCTGACCGTGCAGCAGTGTCTGCCTGTTCATTGCCCTGTATGTCAACATGACCAGGGACCCAACAAAAAACAATATCTTTATGCTTGTTAAAGATGCGGCGTAGCCAAAGTTGGATACGGAGGACTAAGGGGTGAGGTGTATCAAATTTTTGCATAGCCTGTAAAGCACTAAGGGAGTCTGAGACAACCACAAATGATGACACAGGCATAGATGCAATACGGATAAGTGCTGTAAGGATGGCATATAATTCAGCAGTAAAAATACTAGCCGAAGATAGTAAATGCCCTTGTACGACGCTGTCTGGAAACACTGCTGCGAATCCTACGCCGTCAGAAGACTTAGAGCCATCTGTGTACACAGCAATGGCATGAGAATGAGAGTGAAAGTGGTCAAGAAAAAGAGAGCGGGAAGCGACCGTAGACAGTTGGGCTTTCGAGCAAGGGAGGGAGAAAGAACAGACTCGAACAGCTGGAACTTCCCAGGGGGGTAGGGAAAAGTGAGATGCTACATGTACATAGAAAGGTGGTAGTTGAAGAGAAGACAAGAGCGAATGAAGGCGAAGAGAGAAGGGACGGAGTAAACAGGGGCGGCGAACAAATAAAGAATGTCTACTAATATCAGTGACCATTCTATAAATGGAAGGATTGCGGAGATCATAAGAGCGTACATAGTAGCGCAGGCAATGGGCATCACGGCGATCGGATAAGGATGGAACGTTCGCTTCTGCATAGAGGCTCTCGGTGAAGAGTGAAAAGCACCAAGGCATAAACGTAATCCTTGGTGATGAATGGGGTTAAGGCTAGAGAGAGTAGCAGGAGATGCCGCTGAATAGATCTGGTCACCATAATCAAGTTTCGATAAAATAAGGGTGGAATGTAGGCGAAGGAGGGTTCGACGATCAGCTCCCCATGAAAGATGAGAAAGGGTTTTAAGAAGGTTCAGCCGGCTGTGACAAGTTGCCTTCAGAGAGGTAATGTGAGGTTTCCAGGATAACCTACGATCAAAGAGGAGGCCCAGAAACTTGACTGTATCACGTTCAGGGATACGGGAGCCATAGAGGTACAAAGGATGATCGGAGATGACAGAGCGTCTAGTGAAAGTAATTTGGTGGGTTTTAGTGCTGGAAAATTTAACCCTTTCAGGGTCCGTCCCGTAGATCTACGGCTGGTCGGTGAGTGTCCAAACCGTAGATCTATGCCAAAATTCTAGCGCCGTCAAATTTAGCGCGAAAGCGCTCATAGGCCTCCATGTGAGAGAATGGGTCTGCGCCGTGGGTGTGCGCCATAAACAAAAAATCTAGGCGCCTGCATAGCATTGTGGGAACGCCGGCTCAGTCACCCTTGTTCACCATGCCTCGTCGCAAGTCAGCTCTCACTCCCTGGAAAATTGGGACTCTCCTCTTCCTGTCTGATAGTTCTGACACTGATGGAAGTGGAAATGAAGACGAATTCTACGGCTTTGATAAGTTAGTGACCGAAAATAATGACCAGGATATCGATAATAGTGCAGAAAACCCCGACGATCCTCGACCTTCTACCTCTGGTGTGGGCACTCGTGACTCACGGTCGGGTGTTCCTAAACGTAAGAGAAAACTAATATTTTCCCGTGGCCTGGCCTCTAACTTCAGTAATGACGATGATTCTGACGTGGATTGTGATTTTATTGCGCTCGACGATCATTCGAGTAGTGATAGTGAGGAAACATATTCACCAGTGAAGCGTCGGTATGTTTGCCGCCACATGCGCTCGGGTAGTGTACCCTATGCTGTGCCCAGGGGACGGAGTACATCCCGGAGTACATCCCGGAGTACATCCCGTGGCCCTACACCCGTTTTAGGTAGTGATAGTGAGGATGATGTGGCTACACTTGGCATGGATGGGCCACAGGCATCAGTGGATGGTGTTAGTGGGGCTGGTGGTGGTAGTGGCACCGCCATGCGTGACTCACTGTGCCACGCGGGGACCCACGCTGCTGACTCGTCAGTTCAAGGACAAAGCGGAGCGTCACCCACCAGCCCACCACAACCACCCGTACAACCAGCCTATGATGTCCAGTATCCACCAGCAAACCGTATCTGGGATTGGCAGCAAAATCCCAATTTTGTTCCCAGCCCTCACCACTTTGATGACTCTCAAAGTGGAATTCTACCTACCTGTCCCCTTGGAACCACGGCCAATGAACTGGAATTCTTTGAATTATTCTTTGACCAGCCATTGATGGAAATTATTGTCAGGGAAAGTAATAAGTATTTTCAGTACACCATGGCAAATACGATCTTATCACCACAGTCAAGACTACACAGGTGGAAAGAGACGACTGTTGCAGAAATGTATTTGCTTTTTGCAACAATAATGCTTATGCCTCACGTCTATAAGCATAATATAAAAGCATACTGGTCCACAGATCGGCTAATTTGTACCCCATCCTTCAGTGAAATAATACCAGTGAACAGGTTTAACTTACTGTTACGTATGTTGCACTTCTCTGACAAAACCAGGCCTGACAGAAGTGACAGGTTATACAAGATTAGAAATGTTTTCATGTATCTCAAACAAATGTTCAGGATATACTTTTATCCATTCAAGAATCTTGTAATTGACGAGTCTTTGATTTTGTTCAAAGGTAGACTGTCATTCAAGCAGTATATACCGAGCAAGAGGAACCGCTTTGGTATAAAATTGTTTGTACTCTGTGATTGTGACAGTGGCCTGGTGTTGGATATTGTTGTATACACGGGTAGTAAAACATTGAAAGATACCAAGATGTTATTGGGTATATCAGGTGACGTAGTGAGAAACATGATGGCACCTTATCTTGGTAAGGGCCATACATTATATACCGATAACTGGTACACAAGCCCATTACTCAGTGATTTCATGCGAGTGAACAAGACAGATGTGTGTGGCACAGTGCGTTCTAATCATAAACATATGCCCAGGCTCAATGCAGGTGTTCGTGGTGATGACATGCAGGTGTTTACTGCCAATGACATCATGGCATTACGGTGGCATGACAAACGAGATGTCACATTGTTGACAACCATTCACCGTAATGAAATGCAAGACAGTGGCAAAGTTGATCGGGTGACTAATGAACGTATTCGAAAACCAGTGACAGTGATTGATTATACACAAAACATGCGCTTGGTTGACAAGTGTGACATGCAGATTGGTTTTGTTGACTGTGTTCGTAAGAGTTACAAGTGGTACATGAAACTTTTCTTCCATCTCATGGACATTTCAATGCTGAATGCATATAATATGTACCAAATAAAGACTGGTAACAGACCACAGTATGGTGAATTTTGTTTGTCTGTTGTCAGACAACTCATAATGAAGTACCAGGTAACAACACCTGCAATACAACATGGTCCTCGAATTCATCACAATATACCCAATATACCAGGTGTAAATGATAATGGGAGCCCTTTGATTGAACTTTGTATAGAAAGGGGTTTAGTTATAGGTAATACATATTTTAAGAAAAAGAGGATAAATCAGTATACAAGATATGATGTAGGGCGAAATGACAGTAGTTTGTTGGATTATGTATTGCTAGATAAAAGACTGCTGAGTAGACTTCAGGATGTACATGTTTATAGAGGGGCCACAGATATATCAGATCACTTTCTAGTTGTAGCTACACTGAGAGTAAAAGGTAGATGGGATACAAGGAGAATAGAAGCATCAGGGAAGAGAGAGGTGAAGGTTTATAAACTAAAAGAGGAGGCAGTTAGGGTAAGATATAAACAGCTATTGGAGGATAGATGGGCTAATGAGAGCATAGGCAATGGGGTCGAAGAGGTATGGGGTAGGATTAAAAATGTAGTGTTAGAGTGTTCAGCAGAAGTTTGTGGTTACAGGAAAGTGGGTGCAGGAGGGAAGAGGAGCGATTGGTGGAATGATGATGTAAAGAGAGTAGTAAGGGAGAAAAAGTTAGCATATGAGAAGTTTTTACAAAGTAGAAGTGATGCAAGGAGGGAAGAGTATATGGAGAAAAAGAGAGAGGTTAAGAGAGTGGTGAAGCAATGTAAAAAGAGAGCAAATGAGAGAGTGGGTGAGATGTTATCAACAAATTTTGTTGAAAATAAGAAAAAGTTTTGGAGTGAGATTAACAAGTTAAGAAAGCCTGGAGAACAAATGGATTTGTCAGTTAAAAATAGGAGAGGAGAGTTATTAAATGGAGAGTTAGAGGTATTGGGAAGATGGAGGGAATATTTTGAGGAATTGTTAAATGTTGATGAAGATAGGGAAGCTGTGATTTCATGTATAGGGCAAGGAGGAATAACATCTTGTAGGAGTGAGGAAGAGCCAGTTGTGAGTGTGGGGGAAGTTCGTGAGGCAGTAGGTAAAATGAAAGGGGGTAAGGCAGCCGGGATTGATGGGATAAAGATAGAAATGTTAAAAGCAGGTGGGGATATAGTTTTGGAGTGGTTGGTGCAATTGTTTAATAAATGTATGGAAGAGGGTAAGGTACCTAGGGATTGGCAGAGAGCATGCATAGTTCCTTTGTATAAAGGCAAAGGGGATAAAAGAGAGTACAAAAATTATAGGGGGATAAGTCTGTTGAGTGTACCTGGTAAAGTGTATGGTAGAGTTATAATTGAAAGAATTAAGAGTAAGACGGAGAATAGGATAGCAGATGAACAAGGAGGCTTTAGGAAAGGTAGGGGGTGTGTGGACCAGGTGTTTACAGTGAAACATATAAGTGAACAGTATTTAGATAAGGCAAAAGAGGTCTTTGTGGCATTTATGGATTTGGAAAAGGCGTATGACAGGGTGGATAGGGTGGCAATGTGGCAGATGTTGCAAGTGTATGGTGTAGGAGGTAGGTTACTGAAAGCAGTGAAGAGTTTTTACGTGGATAGTGAGGCTCAAGTTAGAGTATGTAGGAAAGAGGGAAATTTTTTCCCAGTAAAAGTAGGCCTTAGACAAGGATGTGTGATGTCACCGTGGTTGTTTAATATATTTATAGATGGGGTTGTAAGAGAAGTAAATGCGAGGGTCTTGGCAAGAGGCGTGGAGTTAAAAGATAAAGAATCACACACAAAGTGGGAGTTGTCACAGCTGCTCTTTGCTGATGACACTGTGCTCTTGGGAGATTCTGAAGAGAAGTTGCAGAGATTGGTGGATGAATTTGGTAGGGTGTGCAAAAGAAGAAAATTAAAGGTGAATACAGGAAAGAGTAAGGTTATGAGGATAACAAAAAGATTAGGTGATGAAAGATTGAATATCAGATTGGAGGGAGAGAGTATGGAGGAGGTGAACGTATTCAGATATTTGGGAGTGGACGTGTCAGCGGATGGGTCTATGAAAGATGAGGTGAATCATAGAATTGATGAGGGAAAAAGAGTGAGTGGTGCACTTAGGAGTCTGTGGAGACAAAGAACTTTGTCCTTGGAGGCAAAGAGGGGAATGTATGAGAGTATAGTTTTACCAACGCTCTTATATGGGTGTGAAGCATGGGTGATGAATGTTGCAGCGAGGAGAAGGCTGGAGGCAGTGGAGATGTCATGTCTGAGGGCAATGTGTGGTGTGAATATAATGCAGAGAATTCGTAGTTTGGAGGTTAGGAGGAGGTGCGGGATTACCAAAACTGTTGTCCAGAGGGCTGAGGAAGGGTTGTTGAGGTGGTTCGGACATGTAGAGAGAATGGAGCAAAACAGAATGACTTCAAGAGTGTATCAGTCTGTAGTGGAACGAAGGCGGGGTAGGGGCCGGCCTAGGAAAGGTTGGAGGGAGGGGGTAAAGGAGGTTTTGTGTGCGAGGGGCTTGGACTTCCAGCAGGCATGCATGAGCGTGTTTGATAGGAGTGAATGGAGACAAATGGTTTTTAATACTTGACGTGCTGTTGGAGTGTGAGCAAAGTAACATTTATGAAGGGATTCAGGGAAACCGGCAGGCCGGACTTGAGTCCTGGAGATGGGAAGTACAGTGCCTGCACTCTGAAGGAGGGGTGTTAATGTTGCAGTTTAAAAACTGTAGTGTAAAGCACCCTTCTGGCAAGACAGTGATGGAGTGAATGATGGTGAAAGTTTTTCTTTTTCGGGCCACCCTGCCTTGGTGGGAATCGGCCAGTGTGATAATAAATAAATAATACCCAAGCGTTTGAGGAGAGAAGGTGATCATTTCATAATACAGCTTCCTTCAACTCAAAAGAAATTTGCTCAGAAGAGATGCATTGTCTGTGCACAAACAAAACGACGGCAACAAAGACGCAAAGACACTCGTTTTATGTGTGAGGAATGTAAGGTGCCTCTGTGCATGGTGCCTTGTTTCAAGGAGTTCCACAAGCTTCAGCAGTTCTAAAACCATGTCCAGTGATTGTAAATATGTAAATATATGATAGAACATTAGTATTATACAATATTTGTGCATGTTTATTGTAATAAACAACAGTGGTAAACAATAATATGATAATAACTTTAGTGCGGTTATTGTGTTCAATACAGTGAGTATATATATATCAATTATATACAGTATTGGTCTCTCACGCCCCAAATGTTAGTAGGAATAGAAAAAAATTGGAAAAGAAAAGAAAAAACAACTAAAACAACAAAATAATATAATACGCGTATGTGGAATTCGTCGATGTTGCCGCCACCACATCATTTTCTACAAACTTCTTGGCACTGTATCTCGGTAAGTACTGATCAGATTCTAATTTTTTTTGTTTTATTACCTTCACAAAAATATGCTCTTTAATTCTGTAAGAAAAAATAATTTCTTTTTTTTTCAAAATTTCTTGGACACTGGTGCGTGACTTCAGATTTTGGCCTTGGACCCTGAAAGGGTTAATTAGAAAAATGCCTGCAACTAGTGGTGATGTGAGTGAAAAAGGCCAGTAAAGGTTGGTTTGAGAGATTTAAGAATTGTACTGGCATACATAGTGTGATAAGGCATAGTGAGGCTGCCAGTTCGGACCACAAAGCGGCTGAAAAATATGTGCAGGAATTCAAGGAGTACATAGACAGTGAAGGACTGAATCCTGAACAAGTGTTTAATTGTGATGAAACAGGCCTGTTTTGGAAGAAAATGCCAAACAGAACCTACATTACTCAGGAGGAAAAGGCACTCCTAGGGCATAAGCCTATGAAAGACAGGCTTACTCTCTTGATGTGTGCTAATACTAGTGGTGATTGCGATCATCACCAGATCTTCAGTAAAGGTAAGTGTCAGTTTGTGTGTATTAAAATTAATATTTCACGTGGTAAAAAAATTTGTTTTTTTTTTTCATGCTTTTGGGTGTCTTGAACGGATTAATTTGATTTCCATTATTTCTTATGGGGAAAATTAATTCAGCTAACGATAATTTCAGTTAACGATGAGCTTTCAGGAACAGATTAATATCGTTAACTGAGATTCCACTGTACTCTGACTGGTGTCTCTGGAGAAGTACCCTGGCTTGTGTGTGTGGGGAGGTACCCTGGCTTGTGTGTGTTAGGAGGTACCCTGGCTTGTGATGTAGTTCAACTGTGCTTTAGAGGTTACTAAGGGAGATCTAATTGACCAGTAAATGGTCACACCTTGCCTTGGCAAGTACCTGTCAGGTACACCTTTGTTAGGCACATACGAAAATTGCAAATTTTTGAAATGTTTTTCCTATGAGTGGATAGAGTGTCTCAATGTAAAGTAAATGAGCCCATAGAAATGAATATGTGAAAGTTGGTTTTCGATCAATTTTCAATATGCGAAGACTGACAAAAGTAGGTCTTGCCTACCAAAGGATGAACATTTTTAAATATGGCAAAGTTGCAATTGCTAATAAAACACCAAATAACGATTTTTTAATTTTATTATACAAAAAGACACTATCAAAAATATAAATTAAACTTGTTTTCAAACATTTTGTAAGTATTAAAAAAAATACAAAAATGAACCACATAGCAACATGGACACATTGCAAAGGGATATAACTTTCAATTCCCACATGCCTGAGTTTCCTAAGAAAGAACAATCATTCTAGATCACTAATTTGTACAATTTCTATCCTTCTTGATGCATATATTTACTTTGCATATGGCACACGAAAATGAGGATGTGACATGAAGTTTGTGTTTGTTGCACAATTTGCATCCAAGTAGCTTGCCTGGCACTGGCCAGTGATAATTTTGGCTTTTTGGATGGTCTATCTTCCTCCTCCTCATCACTTGACATCTCTGCATCCTGTGGCAAGTACTCATCACCACTGTCAAGCAATTCCAGATCATCTGCCTCTGCATCTGAGTCACTTTCCTCCAAAATGCAGAGATATTTGGACTTGTCTTTGGAGGACTCACCATAAAACAATTTCTCATTGATCTGGAAGGCCAATGAAAACATTCTGTACACACCCAGACCACTACAGAATTGATATATGTATTACAATTTTTTTTTATAAATATTTATCTTATGCCTAAATAGGCAAGAACAATACTTTTTGGTCTTTTTTTGTTGCATTTTTTTCATATGCATAGTGCACTCACATTATGCTTCACACAGACTTTATATATTTAAATATCAAAATATGCCTACACTATTCATTTACACACTAGAACCTCTTCAAGGGGGGCTCCTTGGCGTGGTGAAGAGGCTCTTGGTCTGAGGAATTACACCTGTCGGTCTTCTTCCTCAGACCGAACCTAATTACCCCCCAATCTCCCCTCCCCTATCCCATCCTCTGCTGTATAGCCCTTGTGGCTTAGCGCTTCTTTTTGATTATAATAATAATATCCCATCCTCTCCTTTTTCCTTTCCTCCTCCTCCTCCCCACTCCTCCCTTTTGCCCTTCCTCTTTTTGGCCTTTGGGATTTCTCCCACAGGCGCGCTAGTTCCTTGGTAGGGGAAAGGATACCGGGGTCCATCCCATTCCGTTGAGGTTCTTGGCAGTGGCGTAGTTTGCCGTGGAATCTGGATCGCCTGGGGATGTCCCGATCCCTCTCCGGTATCCCGGAGTAGCTTTGGGTGTCTTTCGAGCGACGGGTGTATCTCTGGAAGCCACCTTTCGGATTCCGGGGGTGGTGGCCGAAGGAGGTATGCTTTGTGGCGGATATCCGGCCGCCCTCTCTTTTGTCCACCGAGGTAGCTTGGCAGATGTGAGGTTGCTATCCCGGATTGTTAGTTTACTAGCTTGATGGGTAGGGTATGGCACGGGTTCCATGCTGCATGTGCGCTACTTGTGGTGCTGAGGTCCTCTTGGGCGCGGAGGGAGATTTCTGGCCCTTTCATTCCTCCTAGGAACTATCCCTCCCTGGTCCCCCCTTTTTTTATTCTTTTTTTTATTTTTATTTTCTTTTCTTCTTTCTTTTTTTTTCTTAAAAACAAAAAGAAAGAAGTAACCTAACCATGGCAGCCCTAGTCCATGAACCTACTACCCCCGGGCCCCTTCTTGATACCGCACCCCGTTCTGACCCTGCCTCGTCTTTGGACCACTCTTCAGACACTCCTCATGCCTCTGTACCTCTTGCCGGTGCTGTTTTCTCACCCGCTTCAGGTACTGAGCCCTCGACTGACTCCTTCGATTTATCGGACCTTCGCTCTCCTCTGACTATGCTTCCGGCCTCTCCCTCTACGGTGCGGCAATTTTCAAATCGCCGACCCGTTCCACGTCGGACCAACTCTGGTCCCACGCCTAAACGACAACGACAATTACCTGCTGATGATACTTCTCCACCTTCTCGTTCTTCTCAGAAATGATCGACATGTCCTTCACTACCTTTCCACGCTCAGTTTCAGACTGAACAATGGACTAAATTCTTCACTTTACGACCGACTTCCTCTACTGCCTATCTTTCTGACCACAGTATTGGCAAGGCACTCCTACGCCATGTTGGTAAAGATATTTCTTTTCATGCTCTTAAGAGCGGTACGCGCATCATCACCGTACAGAATGCTACCCAGGCTCATGAGCTCTCTCATCTTTCCCATATCGATACTGTTCCTGTCACTCTTGAAAAACATCATTCCCTCAATTCTTGTAGTGGTACCGTCATTCTGCCCCATACCATAGTTCAACAAAATTTCCAGACATGTGGCACTGACATTCTTGAACAGCTGGAACTCCAAGATCTCCCAATTCTCAAAGTAGACACTTATGTTCTTCCTGCCCGCGGGCGGAGACGATACCCTAGCAATGTGGCTCGTTTAACTTTTGACAGCCGAGAACTCCCATCCTCAGTTTATATAGCAGGACATCGGTTACAAGTTCAAAAGGTGATCCCTACACCACAACAGTGTAGAAATTGCTGGCGATTTGGCCATCCAGCGAAATATTGCAGATCTATCGCCGAATGCCCAGTCTGTGGTGCCGATGACCATTCTAATACGTCTTGCAATCGATCTCCCTCTTGCCTTAACTGTCATGAGGCTCACCCTTCATACTCTTGCCGTTGTCAGGTCTATTTAAACGAGCGGGAAATCCGTTACCTTAAAGAGACAGAAGGTCTCCCTTATGCCATGGCAGTTTCTCATCTCCGCCTCCAAGGGAGACTCCCACGTGTTTCTTATTCCCGTGTTTCAAAACGTCCCCCCACTTCTGGTATCCCATCTTCTACACCCACCTCTGTGGTTACCTCTCCCATAGTCACTCCTGTATCTAATCCTTTTGCTGTCCTCGGCTCAGACGTCCCTACTTCAACGCCTCAGTCTGATCTCGCTTCTTCGTGTTCTCTCTCACAAGCCTCAGTATCGACGAGACCTCGTACGACACCTCCTCCCAATTGTCCCTCTACTTCTCAAAAGTCAAAAAAAGGTCCATTAACACCTCCTACCCATCTTCCACCTCCTTATTTTACCCTCCCTGTCTCTGCCCCTGGTTCTCCCCCTCTCACTGGCTCAGTTACAAGTGTAGAGGTTCACCCTCCTCCTTGTACTGTATCTTCCTCCCCTGTTCCCTCCCAAGTTTCTTCCTCTTCTGCCACCTCCCAGGTTTCTGCCTCTTCTGTCCCCTGCCACGCTTCTCCAGTTCCCTCCACCCTTTCGCCCCCCCCTACCTTGGTACAGTCCAATACAGTTCCAATCTTTACTCATCCTCCCCCTACCATTTCCAATATTGTCTCCCATACAACGTCTCTGAATTCCGAAACACTTGAAGCAATCTCTGAATATATTGCAGAGACCAAACCATCAATGGACACTGATCCACCTTCCGCTCTTTCTCTCTCCTCTGCTCCATCTGTGCAACTCCTTTCTTCACAGCGCACCGTTCCTTCGCTGCTTGAATGTTTTCCACTGCCTCTGCATGTGGACTTTTCTAACCCCTCTAGTCCATAGGAACCCTCACCTGCGGATTTCAAGTATCTTTATCATTGCCAATCATGGCCTATTTACAGTGGAATATACGCGGCCTCAGGGGTAATTGGGGTGAGCTTCAGATGTTACTCTCCCAGTTTGCCCCTGTTGGTGTTTGCTTACAGGAACCAAAATTACACTCTGCTGTTATTTCTCCCATCTCAGGCTATAGTTTATTGTATTCTTCAGACCCTTTTCCTGATGGGACCTTTAATGAAAGTGCCCTTCTTCTACGCACTGATATTCCATACCATCAGCTATTTGTTCATACTTCGCTGCATTACACAGCAGCCCGTATCCGCTTACATAGGTGGTATACGCTCTGTTCTTTATATCTCTCTCCTTCTCGGGCATTATCTATTCCGGATATTCCCTTTCTTGTTTCGTCATTACCGCCACCGATTCTGTTACTTGGTGATTTTAATGCCCACCATTTCCTCTGGGGGGGTCTCACTGTGATTCCCGTGGAATTCAGTTAGAGGCTTTTCTTACCACCCACCCCCTCCATGTTTTAAATACAGGTACTCACACCCATTTTGATCCTCGGACTCATACTCTCTCTTGCATCGATCTCTCAGTCTGCTCTTCCTCCGCCACATTAGACTTCACTTGGTCTGTTCTCCCGGACTTACATGACAGCGATCATTTCCCAATCATTCTTACTTCCCCTTCATATTCGCCACCTCTTCGCACCCCACGCTGGCAGTTTGATCAGGCAAATTGGAGCCTTTACTCACACCTTACTGTTTTTAAAGAGGTTCCTTCTTCGTCCTCCATCGATGAGCTTTTACACCTCTTCTCGTCCTCCGTTTTCACCGCAGCTTCTCATTCTATACCCCAAACTTCGGGCAGGCATTTTCAGAAATGCGTGCCTTGGTGGTCTCCTGCTTGTGCTCGTGCAGTACGTTTGAAACGCGCTGCATGGGGCAGGTATCGGTACAATAGAACCACAGAGAGACTCCTTGATTTTAAACAGAAGCGTGCGATCGCTCGCCGTGTCATCCGTGACGCTAAATGCACTTGCTGGCGAGATTATGTCTCCACCATCACCTCTGCTTCCTCTATGAGTGCAGTCTGGAAAAAAGTACGAAAACTGAGTGGTAAATATTCTCCTGACCCGGCTCCTGTTCTGTGGGTTGCCGGTGTTGATATAGCAAACCCACTAGATGTTGCCAATGAAATTGGCAATCATCTGGTCCGTATTTCTCAGGGACTCCATCTATGCCCCTCATTTCTTTCCTCAAAGTCTGCCAGAGAGTTAGCACCCTTGGACTTTTCTTCTCTCAGAGAAGAACAGTATAATGTGCCTTTTACACTTCAAGAACTGGAGGCAACACTCTCAGCTTGTCGATCATCGGCAGCTGGGCCCGACGACATTCATATTCGTATGCTACAACATTTACATCAGTCAGCCCTTGCAGTCCTATTACGCCTTTACAATCTTATTTGGTCACAAGGAGTTCTTCCACAGCTGTGGAAATCCGCCATTGTTCTCCCTTTCCGCAAACCAGGCACTACGGGACATGAAACCTCCCACTATCGTCCTATTGCTCTTACCAGTGCAGTTTGCAAAATAATGGAACGCCTAGTAAATAGACGCTTAGTGTGGTATTTAGAGACACACAACAGTCTCTCCACTCATCAATATGGCTTTCGTAAGGGACATTCTACCATAGACCCCTTACTACGCTTGGATACGTATGTTCGTAATGCCTTTGCGAATAACCACTCAGTTATTGCCGTATTTTTTGACCTTGAGAAGGCATATGACACAACTTGGAGGTATAATATTTTAGCCCAAGCCCACTCCTTAGGCCTTCGAGGCAATCTACCATCCTTCCTTAAGAACTTTTTAACTGACAGGCATTTCCGTGTTCGGGTTAATAATGTGCTCTCCCCGGACTTTATCCAAGCTGAAGGTGTCCCCCAGGGATGTGTTCTGAGCACAACACTTTTTCTCCTTGTTATTAATGATTTGGCCTCTAGTCTTCCATCAAATATTTGGTCATCACTCTATGTTGATGACTTCGCTATTGCCTGTGCAGGCGCTGACTGTCACCTCATTACAGTTTCTCTCCAACATGCAGTCAACCGTGTTTCCAATTGGGCCACCACACGTGGGTTTAAATCGTCATGCAACTTCCTAGCCTTTTCACATATGATCGCTTGAGAGATGCTATCTCCTGCTATCTGTTTTTCGTTTATCCACACCAGTAACAGTCTCTCAACATCTTCTATCACTTGCGATCTCTTATTCGAAAACGAAGTTGCATCTTTTGCAAGAACAGTTTCCTTGATTGTCATTTTCTTGGCCACAATAGTAGCAATGGTTGATTGAGGCACTCCACTTTCATACTTAGCAATTATCTCTTTCTTCATATCCATAGTAATTCTCACCCTTTTTCCTGCAGGGTTGGCACTAGCAGCTTTCTTGGGGCCCATATTGACTTATTTTGCAGGTACAATCACTAAAGATGCTATGATAACATGAAAAATTCCGCGACCGCACTGGCTTGTTTGTAAACAGTGGCACCCACGGGACAACTGAGGCACTCTCAGGCCACAAGTGGACGCGTCTTGAACGTATCGCGTTGGCTGAGTTTTTTTGCGTTAGCTGAGGCAAAATTTTTGTGTTAAAATGTATCGTTAGCTGGATTTAACGTTAGTTGATGCCATCATTAGCTGAGGGTCCACTGTACTTCCTCACACACCAGACAGGGTGCTTCCCTACACACATGATTTGATTTGAGTGGGACTTGCACATGAGTGAATAGAATTATCAAAGCTTATTGCTTGGGAAGCAATGAAAATTGGGTTCGGCAAATATGATACTGTTAGTGGAATGGTTTGTGAAGGACCTGCCTAGTATGGGCCAACAGGCCTGCTGCAGTGTTCTTTCTTTATGTCCAAACCTTTATGGATGAACATAACCCTGACACAGCTGTTGTAGGCCGTGTTGGCAACATCTACAATGACAATATGGTGTCCCATTTTAGGAAAATCTTAAAAAGAAGCGCTAAACCACAAGGGCTATACAGCACTGCAGGGCAGGGAAGGATGCAAAGGTATCGGGTAGCAAGAGAGGGATGATTAGTAGGTTATGGAGGACAGCGGGCCAGTGAATAGTGCAGTGGTAGAGGATAACAAGAGATTGAGGCAGAAAGGGCTGAGAGGAGTGCTAAAGGTATCATCATTAGAGTTTGTCGAATAAATCAATTGTCAAAAAGTCAAGGAGAAAGTTCGGATTAAAGGAGGGTCCATCAGCAAGAAGGGAAAGTAAAGAGAGAGCAGCAGAGCGGAGACGATGTTGGAGATAAATTCTGCGTGCTCGTTGATAGAGTGGGCAGTCTAACAGAATGTGGCTAACAGATAATGGAACCTGACAATTCTCACAGAGAGGAACAGGGTGCTTCTCCATGAAATACCCATGAGTAAGACATGTGTGGCCAATGCGAAGACGGGAGAGAGTGGTCTCCCAACCTCGACACTGATGACAAGAAGACGGCCAGAAACCTATACTCGATTTAATAGAATGAAGTTTGTTATTGAGCAGATCAGACCAATGTTATTGCGAATGCAGGACGAAGAAACCTCACTAAAAGCAGTTAGTTGCAAGTGAAGGTCCCAATTTGCTCGATCAAATTGTCAGCATGGGTGACGAAGAGGTGGTGAATATGAAGAAGTAAAAATGGTTGCTGTCATGTAAGTCTGGAAGGACAGACCAGGTGAAGTCTAGTGTAGTGGACAAAGAGCAGACCAAGAGATCGATCCCCCATACCCCCGGCCGGGATTGAACCCGCGGTCAACCTAGTTGGATGAATCTTATTGTGGCTAGCTGGTCTAGTGGTTAGCGCGACGGGCTGGAGTTTTGAGACTCTATGACCGCGGGTTCAATCCCGGCCGGGGGTATGGTTTATTTGCAATCGTGTCATTACGATTTCTTAAGTCATGTTGACGGCAGTGAAGGGACTTGAGCTAGAGTTCGTCACGGCCACGCTAGCTGGAGATTCGTCTGTAAAAACTTGCATTTGTGGTCACAGAGGTGCCTGTGCTAACCTTCCTATGGTGTAGAAATATACCTAGTTGGATGAATCTTATTTTGGCTAGCTGGTCTAGTGGTTAGCGCGACGGGCTGGAGTTTTGAGACTCTATGACCGCGGGTTCAATCCCGGCCGGGGGTATGGTTTATTTGCAATCGTGTCATTACGATTTCTTAAGTCAAGAGATCGATGCAAGAGAGAGCATGAGGACGAGGATCAAAATGAGTGGGAGTACCCGTATTTAAAACATGAAGGGGGCGAGAAGCAAGAAAAGCCTCTAACTGAATGCCATGGAAGTCTCAGAGAGACCCCCAGAGGAAATGGTGGGCATTAAAATCGCCAAATAACAGAAGTGGTGGTTGTAAGGATGAAACAAGAAAGGTAACATCTGGGATGGATAATGCCTGAGAAGGGGAGAGATACAAATAACATATTGTATACCACTTATTCAAGTGGGTACAGGCTGCAGTGTAATGCATTGTACAATCTCTTAGTAATTAAATAATCAACTACCTCATTTTGTGATTTTACTAGTAAGCATAAGTCACCTTAAGTAATTTTCTTATTTACTATTGTTTGCTTAAACATTAGCTGAATTGATACTTTCTCTGTCCATATTACTACCTCATATTTTTTAAATACTATCAATTGATATTACTTACTAAAATTAATAATTATCATTTTTACTATAATTTCAATTTACTCTTAACATTTTTGACATTTAATAACCATTACTTGTCTAATTACCTTTACCTGTTTTAATACCACATTTACTATCTTAGAGTACTCTTAATTACCTTGTACTGCCATATAACCTCTAGTATAACTACCAGTGCAATATTGAATGAAATAAACATTACTTTTTCACTTTTTTGTAATCATTATTACTTACTAAAATTTTATTAAACACCATATTTACTACCAGTCAATTTTACTTTTGTACATTAAACATTGTTTTATACTTCCCATAACATTTTGTTGCCAAATTTTCAAGTTTGTATATTCAACTCCAACCTTTATATTATCCTTTGTACCTGTGTACCTGTCTACCATCTTACTATCATATTATAACCAAGACATTACCCTTGTTATTTTTTACTATTATTCTTTTGGTACTTTAATTGTGAATTATATTTTGTCAATTTAAATCTAGTTATACTCCTGATCTTGTCAACAACCTATACCAGACTCTAGTGCAATTGCAAGTACCATTTCAATTTGTATTTTTATATTATAAGTTTATATTATAATTCCTACTCTAAGATTGTTTTCATATCTTAGTGACTATATTGTGTGTGCAATTAGTGTATATTTTAATTATATTATTGTTCAAGGCCCTTAACTATCTTTTGCTAACTAGTACCAACTACCTCACATATTTTTTTTTCTACTTTTTTTGTATTCTTTTGCTACCTTAACTTGTATATTTTATCTTGTCAATTTAAATCTAGTTATACTCTAATTCTTGTAAACAACTTATATAACACCTTAGTGCAATTACAACTGAGAGTCTTGTGCCTTTTTTATATTATTAGATTAAACTCAGTTGTACTATAGTCAATACCAAATTCATTATATTAGACCATATTGCAATTACTAGTGAGAGACTGGTGCTATTTTTAATTTGTATTGTTATATTATTAGATTAAATCTAGTTGTACTATAGCTCATTCTAGCTCAAAACATAGACTCCACAAAAGTCATTATATTAGACCTTAGTGCAATTATTTGATTACCACTTTATTGTTCACCACAACTTATATTAGTCCCTTTTATATTATAATTTTATATTATAATTCTAACTTTAAAGAATTACCTTTAAAGTACTACCTACTATCATATTCCCAAGCTCCATTATTTGATCATCACTTTATTTGTTCACCACAAATTATTTTAGTCCCTTTTATATTTTCTCCTTTATTTTAGCTTTAAAAAACTACCTTAGCTCATTATTTTTACATTTGTTAAATAATTCAGGTGCTATTTTTTTAGCTTTAGAATATTTACTTTGTTTTATACTTAATTCTAACTATAGATTCACTACAAATCTTACGATTACAAGCATTGATCCTGATACCAACCTCTTATTTAATGACTTAAATGATTCAAACAGTTACTGTAATTACTACACAGCAGAACAATCAAAGGCACTTCTCAGAGCCAACAACAACATAACTATCTTTAACTACAATATCAGATCTTTAACCCTTTGAGGGTCGACAGGCCCTCTTCGAAACTCGTTCTCAGGGTCGGCCAAATTTCAAAAAAAAAAAAAAATTATTTTTTCTTATGAAAAAATAGTTTTTTTTTCTAAACATTATAGGATAAACAAAAAAAATTTACCATCAATACTAACGGAGATATGGATGCATGAAGTTTGCAGAAAATGAGCCGCGTATGGCAACAGCGGCGACTGCCGCTCACCCGGTAAACTTTAGTTTACTTGTATTTGAAGGTTAGTTGTTTTTTTCACTATTTTATTTTTTCACATAACTTATGTGGCCTATGAGACCAAAGTAAGGTGCAATGTACATATATACACTCGTTGTATACAACACAATAAGCACACAAACATAATTATCAATATATTGTTTACAAAACTTGTTTACAAAAACAAACAATACAAAACATTGTTTATTACTATTGTTCTATAATATATATACCAATATACAGTCACTGAACATATTCCTATTAGTTCTGCAGCTTGTGGAACTCTGAAACATGGTGTCATACACAATGGTGTTTTATCTTTCTCCCTCATTCTATCTCTTTCAATCTGTCTCTCTCTTTCTATATGTCTGTCTATCTCTGTCTCACAGGTACACATAAATACAAGTATACATAGTATAAATTACCTAGGATAACCCAAGAAATCCAGACAAAGTGCTATACTCTGCTTGAAGATGTGAGTAAAAGTGATGACACAGTCTTGTGGCTCTCTCTGAGACAGAGAGCTAGATGGATAGACAGATAGACAGGGAGCTTGACAGACAAATAGATAGACAGAAATGTTAGTGTACCAGTACCAGTGTACTAGTGTTCCACCCTCCTCCTCCTCTTCCCCCTACTCTTCCTCATATTCTTCCTCTTCCTCCTCTTCCTCTTCCTCCTACTCTTCCTCTTCCTCCTCCTCCTCTTCCTCCTCCTCCTCTTCTTCCTCTTCCTCCTACTCTTCCTCCTCCTCCTCTTCTTCCTCTTCCTCCTCTTCCCCCTAATCTTCCTCGTACTATTCCTCTTCCTCCTCCTCTTCCTCTTATTCCTCTTCCTCCTACTCCTCTTCCTCCTCCTCCTCCTCTTCCTCCTCCTCCTCTTCCTCCTTCTCCTCTTCCTCCTCCTCCTCTTCTTCCTCTTCCCCCTACTCTTCCTCCTTCTCCTTCTCCTTCTCCTCCTCCATAGTGTAAATTACCAGGAGTCGGCAGCTGTCAAAATGACATATTGTCTCATTACTCACTCCCCCTCCCGCTTGTCAAAACAATGGGGTCGGATGCTGCTTCCCTTCCTCCATTCTATCTAATTATCTTTCTCCCTCATTCTATCTGTCTGTTTATCTCTGTCTCACAGGTACACATAAATACAAGTATACATAGTATAAATTACCTAGGATAACCCAAGAAACCCAGACAAAGTGCTATACTCTGCTTGAAGATGTGAGTAAAAGTGATGACGCAGTCTTGTGGCTCTCTGAGACAGAGAGCTAGACGGATACACAGGGAGCTTGACAGACAGGCAAATAGACAGAAATGTTAGTATATCAGCTCTACCCTCAATTACCCTCATCAAACGTCAGCACTTATTGGATGTTATCTCCCCTTATCTTGTTACTGTCATGGGTGAACATTTATTATTACATATTATTATTATTATTATTATTATTACCTATTATTATTATTATGAATTATTATTATGTATTATTATTATTATGTATTATTATTATTATGTATTATTATTATTATTATGTATTATTGTTATCATTACATATTCTTCTTCTTCCTCCTCCTCCTCCTCCTCCTCCTCCTCCTCCTCTTCTTCTTCCTCCTCCTCCTCTTCTTCCTCCTCCTCTTCTTCCTCCTCCTCCTCCTCTTCTTCCTCCTCCTCCTCCTCCTCCTCCTCTGCCTCCTCCTCCTCCTCCTCTTGCCTCCTCCTCCTCCTCTGCCTCCTCCTCCTCCTCTGCCTCCTCCTCCTCCTCTGCCTCCTCCTCCTCCTCCATTCTTGGAACAAGTTTGAAGAGCTTGTAGTTCATAATCACTATCACTATTAACACCAATGCTCACATCTGAGTCTGGGATTTTGGAAAATAGGAGTTTCCTCTTTGATTCTGGTACAACTGAACGTGAACAAGACGGCCCAGCACCAGAGGTGGAAGGCTGTGGGTTGTCTGGGTTTTCCTCACTATTACCCATATTATGGTCATTAGTTTCGGTCAAAACCTCACCAGAACCTTGAAACTCATCTTCACTGTCACTTCCATCTGTATTAGAACTGTCACTGGGGAACAAAAGTGTCCCAATTCGCCGAGGAGTGAGGAACTTCTTACCGCAGGGCACGGTGGAAATTGTGTACTTTGATGGCATTCCCACAATGCACCACTGGGTCCCAGATTTTTTTCCTACTGTGCACACCCACCACACAGACCCATTCTCTCACATCTAGGCCTATCAGCCTTTTCCTGTGAGATTTGAGGCCGCTAGAATTTATGCGTACTAGTACGTCAAAAACCCCTACGCGTAAGACGTACTAGTACGACCAAAACCCTCAAAGGGTTAAGCAAGCATTACAATGACCTCCTAGCATTCCTAAATTCCTTGCATGCCAATATGTCCATCATAACACTAACTGAAACCTGGCTAAAGCCTAATACTACAGATGTCTATGCCATTCCTGGTTACACAGCCATACACAACTGTAGGCCAGACCAACAAGGGGGCGGCACAGCTATATACTACTCAGACCAACTAGAATGTATCACTAATACTTGCACAAGGGATCAACATGGGGAATATATAATAGCTAAATTCAAATCCAAATACCTACAAAAACCTCTCACAGTGATAAACATCTACAGAGTACCACAGTCAAACATTAGCCAATTTAGTCAAAACCTAGGAAGTATGTTAACTGATGCACGCATGAACAAAGATCACTTACTACTCTCAGGCGACTTCAATATAAATCTCCTGCAAGACCAGGACCCACATGTTACTGAATTCACAAACACAATGAGTAACTGCATGTTGCTACCAACAGTAACAAAACCTACAAGAGTTACGGAGACTAGTGTTTCCCTACTTGACCACATCTGGACCAACACCATATCCCCTTTAAAATCAGGCATAATTACAGATAATACCACAGACCACTACCCTACTTTCCTCATAACAACTCTTGGTAAAATACCCCAAGACACTACTAAAGTCACCTTCAGACTTCACAATGAGGCAGCCATTAATAACTTCACAACAGCAGTAACAAACATTGACTGGCACACTGAGCTAGAAATCTTACAGATATTGACGAATGTTTTAATAATTTTCTAAAAAAGACCCAATACCTCTATAACAAGCACTGCCCTAAAAAAACTAAACAGATGACAGCTAAGAGACTGAACAGTCCCTGGCTAACACCCAGCATTCTCAAATCCATAAATACAAAACACCGATATGAAAAACAGTACAGAATGGGTCACATAACCAGAGACCAAACAAAATGTTACTCGTCAATCCTAACCAGCCTGATAAGAAGGGCAAAAAAACTGTATTATGAGAACAGATTATCCAACTTACGAGGTGATATGAAAAAGACCTGGAAGACCCTATTAGAAATTCTGGGAACAAAAAATATATCACGAAATAGCGAAATAAAATTAGCAAAATCAGATGAACCCCAACTCCCACCAACAGAAACAGCAAACAGACTCAATGATTTCTTCTCCACTATAGGACAAAACCTTGCCAATAAAATCCCAAGCTCAGATACCCCACCAAATGACTACCTCACTGGCAACTACCCAAACACACTGTTCCTAGCTCCGACTAATCCATACGAAGTCTCCCTTATTATCAACACACTAAAAAACAAGGCAGGAGATTTAAATACCTTACCACCCTTTATATACAAAAAAGTGTCACAAGTACTATCACCAATCATTGCAACACTCTTTATCAAATCCATTGAATCCTCCACCTTCCCTACAGCTCTCAAAATAGCAAGGGTCACCCCGATCCATAAAGGAGGAGACCAAACAGAGTTGAATAACTATAGGCCAATATCCAATTTACACCCTCTCTCAAAAATCTTCGAAAAATTAATTCATAAACGAATCTACTCCTACCTCATCTCCCAAAACATTCTCAACCCCTGCCAATTTGGATTCAGGCCTAATAAAAATACTAATGATGCTATTATACACATGCTAGAACATATATACACTGCAATAGAGAAAAAAGAAGTCCCACTGGGGATCTTCATTGACTTACGTAAAGCATTTGATACAATTGACCATGACTTGCTCCACGTAAAATTGTCACACTATGGTATTAGAGGGCACTCCCTCAACTACCTCAAGTCATACCTCAGCAACAGAAGCCAATATGTGTACGCAAATGGGGCAAGCTCTTCCTCTCAACCAATTACAGTTGGTGTCCCACAGGGAAGTGTCCTTGGCCCTCTTCTCTTTCTCCTATACATAAATGACCTACCAAATGCTTCGCAATTACTCAAACCCACACTTTTTGCAGATGACACTACATACGTCTTCTCTCACCCGAGCCCAGTCACGCTAGCCAATACTGTAAACACCGAATTACAGAAAATATCTACCTGGATGAGGACTAACAAACTTACACTAAACACTGACAAAACCTACTTCATTCAGTTTGGTAACAGAGCTACAGATGTACCTCTTAACATAACGATAAACAGATCACCTATCATAAAGCTAACAGAGGGAAAATTCTTACGAATCCACCTTAATAATAGACTCAAATTTCATACACATATACAACAAATTTCTAAGAAAATTTCCAAGACTGTAGGCATACTATCGAAGATACGGTACTATGTTCCACAGTCAGCCCTCCTGGCCCTTTATCACTCTCTTATTTACCCCTATCTCACCTATGGAATTTGTGCATGGGGCTCAACAACAATTAACCATCTCAGACCACTAATTACCCAACAAAAGGCTGCAGTTAGAATGATAACAAATTCTCACTACAGGCAGCACACTCCACCAATATTCAAAACACTCAACCTACTCACCATACAAAACATCCATACTTATTACTGCACCTATTACATACATAGAACACTTAACTCTGATATTAACCCTCCCCTCAAACATCTCCTTGCCAACCTCAACAGAACACATGACCATAACACAAGGCACAGATCACTCTTTGATGTTCCTCGTGTCCATCACACGCTATGCAAAAACTCAATGCACATAAAAGGACCTAAAATCTGGAATTCATTACCCGTAAATATAAAAGAAACACTACCTGTTTATAAATTCAAGTCTCTTCTCAAAGATCACTTACTCACTCAAAACCAAATAAATACTGAATAACTGAACCTTATAAATTGTATATCCTATATGTTACTCACAATTATATCACACAAATGTTAAACCTAGGACCCAATCTAACTTTGTTATTTTTTTAAATACACTACCTAACAGAATACTCCATTCGACTGAATGTACAGCAATGCATGCAACCATATGACCTGTCTTTGTAATACTCATTTGTGCTTTATAGTTATCTGTTTACAATAATGTTTTATCACTGATTTCATCATTGCTTAGTTAATCTTAAGTTAATTTTAAGCCAGCCCGTAATGCTGTGCATACAAGTGGCTTTGGCATGCTGCTCTTACCTGTATTTTTTGTACCTCTGTATGTATGCTAAAATTACTAAATAAATAAATAAATAAATAAATAAAAGTATGAACAAATAGCTCACAGTACAAAATATCAGTGTGTATAAGAAGGGCACTTTCATTAAATGTCCCATCAGAAAAAGGTTCTGAAGAATACAATTAATTATAGCCTGAGAAGGGATGGATAACAGCAGAGTGTAATTTTGGTTCCTGTAAGCAAACACCAACAGGGAAAAACCGGGAGAGCAACATCTGAAACTCACTCTGATTACCTCTGAGGCTGTGGATATTCCACTGTAAAAAGGCCATGATTGGTAACAAGAAAGATACAAGAAATCAGTGTCCATTGATGGTCTAGTCTCTTCAATATATTCTAAGATAGCTTCAAGTGTTTCACAAGACAGAGACAGTGTTTGTAAAATTCAATGTATGTCATAGGCCCTAAAATCTGGAACACCCTACCTGAAAATTCCAAAACTGAAGACACATTCATCACCTTCAAAACTACCATCAGAAAACATCTTATCTCCCTGATACACCCTGTCAACTAATAATACGAATACCACCTGGTGGTTCACACTTACACTCACTCACCCATTTGACCATAAACAGAAATATCAATCTCAATCTCAAAATAATGAATCTTAACTAGTCATAAGTTGGCCTGTGATACTCCAATACTGAAACTATGTATAGTGCCAAAACAAAAGCATTCACATTGCTAAACTCACATCTAGTATTTAGTCACTTAGCCATAATACCAACATACCTCATAATTTTGTAATATTTTAAACTTAAGATTTAATATAAGTCTGCCCGAAATGCCTAGCCATGCTAGGTGTTCTAGTGGTACACTCTGTAATTATTTTACTACATGTAAACCACACAATAACCAAATTCTGTAAACTCAGCATTGTAATCCTTATAGAGAATAAACTTTGAATTGTATGGGAGACAATATTGGAGATGGAAAGAGGAGGGTGAGTAAAGACTGGGACAGCAATGGACTGTACCAAAGTAAAAGGGGACAAAAAGGAAGAGGGAAATGGAGAAGAGGTGTGGGAGGGGACAAAAGAGGCAGAAACCTGGGAAGGGGCAGAAGAGGAAGAAACTTGGGAGGGGACAGGGAAGGAAGGTACAGTACGAGGAGGGTTAACTTCTCACACTAGTAACAGAGCCGGTAAGAGGTGAAGAACCAGGTACAGAGACTGGAAAGGCAGAATGTGGAGGTAGAAGGGAAGGAGGGGTTAAAGATTTGAGCAATGGGAATTTTTTGGACTTCTGAGAAGTAGAGGGGTGATTGGTAGGAGGTGTTGTATGAGGTCTTGTAGATACCAGAACATGTGAGGGAAAACATGAAATGAGAATGAACCAAGGTGTTGAGGTAGGGTCTTCTGAGTCCAGGACTACAAAAGAATTAGAGACAGGAGTGACTATGGAAGGGGCAACCACAGAGGAGGCTGCAGAAGATGGGACCGCATAGGTGAGGGGAGGTTTAGAAACACGAGAATAAGAAATACGGGGTAGTCTCCCTTGGAGGTGTAGATTAGAAACAGCCATAGCATAGGGGAAACCTCTGGCCTCTTTGAGGCAATGGATTTCTTGCTCATTTAAGTAAACTTGGCAACGGAAAGAATAAAAAGGGTGAGCCTCATTAAAATTAAGGCAAGAGGGAGACTACACGACATATTGGAATAGTCATTGGCACCACATACTGGGCATTCAGGCATAGACCTGCAATATTTCGCTGGATGGTCAAAATGCCAGCAATTTCTACACTGTTGCAGTGTAGGGATCACCTTTCAAACTTGTAAACAATGTCCCGCTATATAAACAGAGGATAGGAGTTCATGAGTCGAAAGTTAATTGAGCTACATTGCAAGGGTATCGTCTCCACTCGTGGGCAGGAAGGAAACAAGTGTCTACTTTGAGGATTTGGAGATCTTGGAGTTCCAGCTGTTCTAGAATGTCATTGCTACATGCCTGGAAATTTTGTTGGATAATGATATGGGGCAGAATGACAGTGTCACTACAAGAATCGAGGATCTGATATGTTTCATAGTAACAGAAATAGTATCGATATTTGAAAGAAGAGAAATGTCACAAGCTTGGTTAGCATTCTGCCAGTGATGATGCGTGTACTGCTCTTGAGAGCGTGAAAGGATATATCTCTACCAACATGGCATAAGAGTGCCTTGCCAATACAGTGGGCCCCCGGTTTACGATCAGCTCCCAATGCGACCAATTATGCAAGTGTATTTATGTAAGTGCGTTTGTATGTGTATGTTTGGGGGTCTGAAATGGACTAATCTAATTCACAATATTCCTTATGGGAACAAATTCGGTCAGTACTGGCACCTGAACATACTTCTGGAATGAAATAATATCGTAAACCGGGGGTCCACTGTACTATGGTCAGAAAGATGGGCAATAGAGGAAGATGGTCATAATGTAAAGAATTTAGTCCATTGTGGATTCCGAAACCAAGCGTGTAAAGAGGGTGCATGATGTGTCAGTCATCTCTGAGGAGAACGAGAAGGAAGTGAAGAAGAATCATCAGGCAACTGTCATGAGTATTTAGGAGTGGGATCAGATTATTCTTATAATCAAAAAGAAACACTAAACCACAAGGGCTATACAGCACTGCAGGGCAGGGAAGGAAGTGAGGGTATCAGGTGGCAAAAGGGAGAGGGATGATTAGAAGGTTATGGAGGACAGTGGAAGGTCATGTACTCCTGACCACACAGCAGTGTCTGCCTGTTCATTGCCCTGTATGTCAACATGACCAGGGATCAAACAAAAAAATCTTTATGCTTGGTAGAGATATGGTGTAACCAAAGTTGGATACAGAGAACTAGGGGATGAGGTGTATCAAATTTTCGTTTAGCCTGTTAAGCACTAAGGGAGGCTGAAACAGCCACAAATGGAGACACAGGCATAGATGCAATACTGATAAGTGCTGCAAGAATGGCATACAATTCAGCAGTAAAAATGCTAGCCAAGGATAGTAAATGCCCATGCTCGACACTGTTCGGAAACACTGCTGCGAATCCAACGCCATCAGAAGACTTAGAGCCATCTGTGTATATAGCGATGGCATGAAAATGAAAGCAGAAGTGGTCAAGAAAAAGAGAGCGGGAAGCTACCATAGGCAGTTGGGCTTTCACGCAGGGGAGTGAGAAAGAACAGACTTGAACAGCTGGAACTTCTCAGGGAGGCAGAGAAAAGTGAGATGGTACATGTACATAGAAAGGTGGTAACTGAAGGGAAGACAAGAGTGAATGGAGGCAAAGAGAAAAGGGATGGAGTAAACAGGGACGACGAACAAATGTCCACTAACATCGGTGACTGTTCTATATATGGAAGGATTACGGAGATAATGAGAGTGAACATAGCAGCGAAGGCAATGGGCATCACGGTGATCAGACAAGGATGAAATATTCGCTTCAGCATAGAGGTTCTCAACAGGGAAAGAGCGAAAAGCACCAAGGCATAAACGTAATCCCTAGTGACGGACAGCATTAAGGCTATAGAGATTAGCAGGAGAGGCTGCTGAATAGATCTGGTCACCATAATCGAGTTTTGATAAAATGAGGGCTGAATGTAGGTGAAGGAGAGTTTGACGATCAGCTCCCCATGAAAGGTGCGCGAGGGTTTTAAGAAGGTTCAGCCGGCTGTGACAAGTTGCCTTCAGAAAGGTAATGTGAGGTTCCCAGGATAACCTACAGTCAAAAAGAAGGCCTAGAAACCTCACCGTATCACATTCAGGGATACGTGAGCCATAGAGGTACAAAGGATGATCGGAGATGACAGAGCGTCTAGTGAAAGTAATTTGGCGAGTTTTAGTACTGGAAAATTTAAACCCATGCATGGTGGTCCAATTGGAAACACAGTTGACTGCATGCTGGAGAGAAACTAATGAGGTGACAGTCAGCGCCTGCACAAGCAATAGCGAAGTCATCAACATAGGGTAATGACCAAATATTGGAGGGAAGAGAGGCCAAATCATTTATAGCAAGGAGAAAAAATGTTGTGCTCAGAACACATCCCTGGGGGACACCTTCAGCTTGGACAAAGTCGAGGGAGAGCATATTATTAACCCAAACATGGAAATGTCTGTGAGTTAAGAAGTTCTTAAGGAAGGATGGTAGATTGCCTCGGAGGCCTAAGGAGTGGGCTTAGGCCAAAATATTATACCTCCAAGTTGTGTCATATGCCTTCTCAAGATAAAAAAATATGGCAATAACTGAGGTAGTAAGAGGTCTATGGTAGAATGGCCCTTACGAAAGCCATGTTGACTAGTGAAGAGACTGTTGTGTCTCTAAATACCACATTAAACATCGATTTACCAGACGTTCCATCACTTTGCAATCTGCACTAGTAAGAGCAATGGGACGATAGTGGGAGGCATCATGCCCCGTAGTACCTGGTTTGTGGAAAGGGAAAACAATGGCAGACTTCCACAGCTGGGGAAGAACTCCTTGTGACCAAATAAGATTGAAGAGTTGTAAGAGGACTGCAAGGGCAGACTGATGTAAATGTTGTAACATCTGAATATGAATGCCATCAGGCCCACCTGCCAATGATTGGCATGCTGAGAGTGTCGCCTCCAGTTCCGGAAGTGTGAAAGGCACATAAGATTCTTCTTTGAAAGAAGAAAAGTCTAAGGGTGCTAACTTTCTGGCAGACTTTGAGGAAAGAAACAAGGGGCATAGATGAAGCCCCTGAGAAATATGGACCAGATGATTGCCAATTTCAATGGCAACATCAAGTGGGTTTGCTATACCATCACTGGCAACCTGCAGAACAGGAGCCAGGTCTGGAGAGTATTTACCACTCAGTTTCTGTACTTTTTTCCAGACGGCACTCATAGAGGAAGCCGAGGTGATGGTGGAAACATAATCTTGCCAGCAAGTGCGTTTAGCATCACAAATGACACAGCGAGTAACTGCTCACTTCTGCTTAAAATCAAGAAGTCTCTCTGTGATTCTATTGTATCAGTACCTGCTCCATGCAGCACATTTCAAATGTACTGCCCAAGCACAAGCATGAGACCACCATGGCATGCACTTCTGAGAATGCCTGCCCGAGGTTTGGGGTATAGAATGAGAAGCTGCATTTAAAACTGACCTCGAGGTGTAAATTATTATTATTATAATCAAAGGGGAAGCGCTAAACCCGGAGGATTATACAGCGCCTGGGGGGGGGATGTGGAAGGCATTCAGGCTTAATTCGGGGAACTGGAGCACAGATCCAATTCCCTAAATCAAGAGCCCCTCACCAACATCAAGGAACCTTCCTTGAGGGGGAGGTGTAAAAGCTCATCAATGGAGGAGGAAGAAGGAACCTCACTAAAAGCAGTTAGTTGTGAGTAAAAGTCCCAATTTGCTTGACCAAATTGCCAGTTCTTAATCAATACATGATAATTCATGTAATATTATTATTATTTGCCTTACGCTGTATTATATATATACTTCATTAAAACAAGGTTTCCCGAGAATTATTTATACCCCAACCTCTCTGACCAATGTTGTTATGCTCTAACCAGAAGAAAACTATCTGGGCTGAAATAAAAATTGGAGTGTAATAGGTAACGATGTGTTTTTGCATAAAAATATTGGCTTGACCAATGATGAAAAACTTGGCTAAGGACATTCATCCCGAACATGTCTGCCTGTCCATCCAGCGTGTGCACCTTAACTGCCCTGCCTTCAGCTAGTGTGCCATTGTTTACAACCCACTGCGGATGGTTCCATGCATACATTCGATACATTTTCTATTATTCCTTTGTTTTTAGTGCTTTTAACTGCTAAATAAGCCACCATGGGCCCAAAGAAAGCTTCTAGTGCCAACCCTGTGGTAAAAATAGTGAGGTGTACTATTGAATTGAAGAAAGAGATAATCACAAAGTACAAAAGTGGAGTGCATGCCTCCGAGCTGGCCCGGTTGTATAACAAACCCTAATCAACCACTGCTACTATCTTGGCCAACAGAAAGGCAATCAAGGAAGCTGTTGTTGTGAAAGGTGCAAGTATGTTTTCAAAACAGAGATCCCAAATACTCAAAGATGTGGAGAGACTTGTTGATTTGGATAAACGAAAAACAATTATCAGGAGATAGTGTTTCACAGTCAATCATATGTGAAAAAGCAAGACAGTTGCATGATAATCTAGTTAAGAAAATGCCTGGAATTCGTGGTGATGTTAGTGAATTTAAGGCCAGCAAAGGTTGGTTTGAAAGATTTAATAATCACAGTGGCATACACAGTGTGATAAGCATGGTGAGGCTGCCAGTTCAGACCAAAAAGCGGCTGAAAAATATGTGCAGGACTTTAAGAAGTACATAGACACTGAAAAATTAAAACCCCAACAAGTGTTCAATTGTGACGAAACAGGCCTGTTTTGGAAGAAAATGCCAAACAGGACCTACATTACTCAGGAGGAAAAGGCACTCCCAGAGCACAAGCCTATGAAACACAGGCTAACTCTAATGTTTTGTAGTAATGCTAGTGGGGATTGAAAAGTGAAGCCTTTACTCGTGTATCACTCTGAAACTCCCAGAGTGTTTAAGAAAATTTGTCTGATGTGGAAGGCAAACAGTAAGGCATGGGTCACTAGGGACATTTTCTATGATTGATTCTAGCGTGTGATTGGCCCCACTGTGAAAAATTGCCTCCTGGAAAATAAATTGGACCTCAAGTGTCTCCTGGTATTAGACAATGCTCCTGCTCATCCTCCAGACTTGCAAGAGTGAATTGTGTGGGAGTTTAGTTTTATCAAAGTCAAATTTTTGCCTCCTAACACCACTCCTCTCCTCCAGCCCACAGACCGGCAGGTCATTTCAAATTTCAAAAAGTTTTACACCAAAGCAGTGTTTCAAAAGTGCTTTGAAGTGACCTCAGACACTGAATTGACTTTAAGAGAGTTTTGGAAAGATCACTTCAGTATCCTCAGTTGCATAAACCTTATGGTTTCTTATAGTTAAGGCTTGGCAGGGAGTGACTTGCAGGACATTGAACTCTACTTGGAGGAAATTGTGGCCACAATGTGTACAAGAGAGGAATTTGAAGGGTTTGGGGGTGACCCTAAAAAGCCTGTGCCAGTTGAGGAAAGTATTGTGTCACTGGGAAAGTCCATGGAGTTGGAGGTTAGTGGCGAGGATGTGGAAGAGTTGGTGGAGGACGACGATGAAGTAACCACTGATGAGCTGAAAGAGCATCTGCAACAGCAAGAGACCACAGCTGAGGAAATTTCTTCACAGGGGAGAGAGAGATGGAGGAACTTGCCTTCGTCAACGATTAAGAAGATTTGTACAATGTGGACAAAGTTGCAAGCAATTATGGATGAACATCACCCTGACACAGCTATTGCAAGCTGTGCTGGTGACTTTTACAATGACAATGTTGTGTCCCATTTTAGGGAAATCTTAAAGGAACACCAGAAACAGAGCTCTATAGACAGATTTTTGGTGCAATAGAGGTCCAGTGACTGTCAAGTTGATCCCGGTGACATTAAAAAAACGAAGGGAAGTAACCCCGGAAAACAACTTACTGCCTAAAGTCCTAATGGAAGGGGATTCTCATTCCAAGCAATAATACACCTTCATTATCTCCCCTCCTCTCATCACTCATCAATAAATCTTCAATAAAGGTAAGTGTCATTAATTCTTCATGTAGTATATTCTACATGTAGTATTTATTCTTCATGTACAGTGGACCCTCGCCTAACGATATTAATCCGTTCCTGAGAGCTCAACGTTAGGCGAAATTATCGTTAGGTGAATTAATTTTCCCCATAAGAAATAATGGAAATCAAATTAATCCATGCAAGACACCCCAAAGTATGAAAAAAAAAAAATTTTACCACATGAAATGTTAATTTTAATACACACAAACTGAAGAAGAGATGTACAATACATGACACTTACCTTTATTCAAGATCTGGTGATGATTGATGAGATGGGAGGAGGGGAGAGTGTGGATGGTCTAAATGTTTAGAAGGGGAATCCCCTTCCATTAGGACTTGAGGTAGCAAGTCCTTTTCCGGGGTTACTTCCCTTCTCCTTTTAATGCCATTAGGATCAGCTTGAGAGTCACTGGACTTCAGTCGCACAACATATCTGTCCATAGAGGCCTGTACCTCTCGTTCCTTTATGACTTTTCTAAAGTGTTTCACAACATTGTCAGTGTAATAGTCACCAGCACGGCTTGCAATAGCCGTGTCAGGGTGATTTTCATCAAAAAAGGTTTGCACTTTAAGCCACATTGCACACATTTCCTTAATCTTTGATGTAGGCAACTTCTTCAATTTCTCTCTTCCCTCCTCCAGAGCAGTTTCCTCAGGTGTGGCCTCTTGCTGTTGAAGATGATCTAGCAGCTCATTAGTGGTTAGTTCTTCATTGTCCTCCTCCACCAACTCTTCCACATCCTCTCCACTAACCCACCAATATGAGCACTAGTTCCAGGCATTTTTTCCTGTTCACCTGGGTGTTAGTCAACTGTTGTGGGTCGCATCCTGGGGGACAAGATTAAGGACCCCAATGGAAATAAGTTAGACAGTCCCCGATGATGCACTGACTTTCTTGGGTTATCCTGGGTGGCTAACCCTCTGGGGTTAATCGTTTCTTGGTAATTGTTTCATGTTAAGCCATACCAACAACACACTCTCCACATCTTCGAGTAATACAGCTGATGGTGGTGCAGCAACAGCTGACTGTGGTGCAGCAACAGCTGACCATGGTGCAGCAGCAGCTGTGGTGCAGCAGCAGCTGACTGTAGAGCAGCAACAGCTGACCAAGGTGCAGCAGCAACAGCTGACTGGTCCAGCAACAGCTGATGGTGGCGCAGCAGCAGCTGACTGTGGTACGATAGTATTTCACACCCTTTTTACCACAGGGTTGGCACTAGAAGCTTTCTTGGGGCCAATGGTCACTTATTTTGCAGGTGAAATCACTAAAAATGCTGTGATAATATGAAATGTTCCAATTGTATGCTTGGATGTGACCGCGGAGGCTGGCTTGTAGACACTCCAACCCACGGAACAAGTGAGGCTGGCTTAGGCCACACGTGGACGCATCTCGGACGAATCGTGTTGAGCGAGTTTTTTAGCGCTAGGGGAGGCAAAATTTTTGTGTTAAAATGTATCGCTAGGAGGATTTAACGTTATGTGATGCCATCGTTAAGAGAGGGTCCACTGTATCACTGTTTTCTGAGTAGGAAAATGTATATTTCATGTGAAATTTTTTTTTAATGCTTTTGGGTGTCTAGAACGGATTAATTGGATTTCCATTATTTCTTATGGGGAAAATTAATTTGGCTAAGGGCAAGCTCTCTGCAACGGATTAAAATAGTTGGTCAAGGGTCCACTGTACAAGTTATACAGGCCTAGCTGACATCAGTCACATACTATATAGAAAGCTGCTTGTTATACACAGCATTTCAGGCAAATTACGTCAATTTTGTCCCAGGATGCAAACTGCACCAGCCGACTAACACCCAGGTACCCATTATTACTGATGGGTGAACATAGACCACCAGTGTAACACGTGCAATGTTTCCACCTCTTTGCTAGGAATTAAACCCGGACCCTCAATGTGTGAAGTGAGAGCTTTTCCCACCAGGCCATGGAGTACACTAACATGATTTCTAACTTGTATGAATTCTTTTATGATTTATTTACTAAATTAGATGAATGGAAAAACTTTTTTATGTATGTTGAAAACTGATATCTCTCTCCAGTATGACTTCTGATGTGTCATACCACACTTGAATTTTCATTCAAGTCATTCTGAATACTGATATGGTTTCTCTCCAGTATGAGTCCTCATGTGACTAACTAAATTTGATTTTTGATTAAAATCTTTTAGACATTCTGAACACTTATATGGTTTCTCTCCAGTATGAGTTCTCATGTGACTAACTAAATGTGATTTTTGATTAAAGTCTTTTAGACATTCTGGACACTGATAAGGTTTCTCTCCAGTATGAGTTCTCATGTGTCTCACTAAATCCTTTCTATAAGAAAAGTCTTTTAGACATTCTGAACACTCATATAGTTTCTCTCCAGAATGAGTTCTCATGTGACTAACTAAACTTGATTTTTGATTAAAGCCTTTTAGACATTCTGAACACTGATACGGTTTCTCTCTAGTATGAGTTCTCATGTGACTTATAAAACTTGATTTTCTAGAAAAGTTTTTCAGACATTCTGAACACTGATATGGTTTCTCTCCAGTATGAGTTCTCATGTGTCTTACTAAATGAGATTTCTCAGAAAAGTTTTTCAGACATTCTGAACACTGATATGGTTTCTCTCCAGTATGAGTTCTCATGTGGCTTACTAAATGAGATTTCTCAGAAAAGTTTTTCAGACATTCTGAACACTGATATGGTTTCTCACCAGTATGAGTTCTCATGTGTCTTACTAAATGAGATTTCTCAGAAAAGTTTTTCAGACATTCTGAACACTGATATGGCTTCTCTCCAGTATGAGTTCTCATGTGACTAACTAAATTTGATTTTTGATTAAAGTCTTTTAGACATTCAAGACATTGATATGATTTCTCTCCAGTATGAGTTCTCATGTGTCTTACTAAATGAGATTTCTCAGAAAAGTTTTTCAGACATTCTGAACAATGATATGGTTGCTCTCCAGTATGAGCTTCCATGTGACTTACTAAATTTGTTTTCCAGGAAAGTCTTTTAGACATTCTGAACATTGATATAGTTTTTGTTCATTATGAGTTTTCATATGTTATACTAAATTCTGTTGTTGAGAAGTCTCTTTTACACACTTTTTTTTTTTTTGTTCATCATAAATCTGGCCAGAGATACACAGTGAGGTGGTTGCAAGGAAGACTGTTTTAGTGAGTGTATATGTTGATATAATGTGTCTCCTTCATGAACAACTGCACATTGTATTGCTTCAACACACTTATTTTTCAAGTATTTTAGACATAGTGAATTATAATATTCTCACATTAATTAAATTGCTTAAGTAGAAAAATAATATTTGTGTAATATTTTATTATTATAAATATAATAAGCACTAAAGCTGTGAAAGTAATACAGTATCTGAGGAATATGAAGCGAGACACTAGGAGATATTTCAGTTTATGACACATTAACCTTATGACACTGTTGTTAGCCCTGTAAATGTTTTATTACCAAAACTGTTGTTACATTATTTTGACTATTAACACTATAATTATTATAAACACTGTTGTATTGTCACAATTTTAACATTGATGTGTTGTCACTGCATTAACACTAAAGTGTCACTGCATTAATACTGTAGTGTTGTCACTGTATTAATTACACTAAAGTGTTGTTACTGAGTTAATATCACTGTAGTTCTGTGTTGTCTCTTGATTATTAACATTCTAGGTAATACTGTCACTGTATAATTAATTGTAATTAGTGTTGTCACTGTATTATTCACTCTATAGTTATTGTACTGTTATTAGCAATGTAGTTAGTGCTGCCACTGTATTACCAACATTGTAGTTAGCGCTGTAACTTCATATTAAAGAATTTACAGGACATTTTTACCACTGATATTGGCACTACAAGTGCCATCATGACCTGCAGTACTGATGCAAGTGTCAGGAAGACCTGCAATATTGATACTACATGTGCCAACCTCTTGCACCAAGATAACATGTAGTACTGATGCTACAAGTTCCTGTGTCTTGGCTTCTTGTTCCGCAGTAACTTGGAGTAATGTCAGGATGACCTGCAGTGCAGACACTACAAGTACTAGCTTCCTGTACCAAGATCATATGAAGAACTGACATTACAAGTACCTGCCTCTTGTACCAGGATGATCTGCAGTATTGACACTACAAGTGTCAGCCTCTTGTACCAGGATGACCTACAGTAATGACACTACAAATGCCAGCATCGGGTGCCAGGATCATCTGAAAAAAATTATATAATTTTTTTTTATCACATCAGTCATTTTCCACCAAGGCAAGATGACCCTACAGAGTTGCTTACACTACACTTAACCCTTTGACTGTTTCGGTCATATACATATGTCTTACGAGCCACCGTGTTTGACATATTAATATGCCAAAATTCTAGCGGCTTCAAATCAAGCAGGAGAAAGCTGGTTGTTACACATTTGAGAGAATGGGTCTCCATGGTCAGTTTGCACCATATAAAAAAAAATTGGGGAGCAAGTGGTGCACTGTGGGAATGCCATTTCAGTAGTCCTTGTTCATCATGCCTAGCGGTAAGAAATATCTCACTCCCCAGCAAATCTGGGACTCATCTCTTCCCAAGTGATGCTCTAACACAGATGGAAGTGTCGGTGAAGATCAATTTCATGGTTTTGAGGACTTTGTGACCAAAAGCATTGCCCAGGATACCAGAAAAATGAAGGAGAATGAGTGAGTGAGTGAGAGAGAATTAGAGAATGAGAGAATGAGGGAGAGAATGAAGGAGAGAATGAGGGAGAGAATGAGGGAGAGAATGAGGGAGAGAATGAGGGAGAGAATGAAGGAGAAAGATTCAGTAATTAGGTAGGAGGATGGAGAAGCGATCATCGGACCCCACTGTTTTGACAGGTGGTAGGGGGAGTGAGTAATGATACAATAATTTATTTTGACAGCTGGTGGAGACACAGATGCTCACACACTACACAAGCTTACTGAAGATAATACCAGTTACTATATGAAAGTGTCCTGTGACTATATATGTGTATATATATTATAGAACAATAGTAATAAAATTTTTTTTGTATTGTTTGTGTAAACAAATTTTGTAAACAATATATTGATAATTATGTTTGTGAACTTATTGTGTTGTATACAACAAGTGTATATATATATGTACATTACACCTTACTTTGGTCTCACAGGCCACATAAGTTACTGGAAAAAATAAGTAGTGGAAAAAGAAAGATACCTTCGAATGGGAGTAAAAAAAAGTTTACCGGGTGAGCGGCATTCACCGCTGTTGCCATACATGACTCATTTTCTGCCAACTTTATGCACCTATAGGTAGTAGGTTGGTAGACAGCAACCACCCAGGGAAGTACTACCGTCCTGCCAGATGACTGTGAAACAAAAACCTGTAACTGTTTTGCATGATGGTAGGATTGCTGGTTTCTTTTTCTGTCTCATAAACACGCTAAGATAACAGGGATATCTTGCTACTCCTACTTACACTTTGGTCACACTTCACAGACACGCACATGCATATATATATATACATACATCTAGGTTTTTCTCCTTTTTCTAAATAGCTCTTGTTCTTTTTTATTTCTTCTATTGTCCATGGGGAAGTGGAAAAGAATCTTTCCTCCGTAAGCCATGCGTGTCGTATGAGGCGACTAAAATGCCGGGAGCAATGGGCTAGTAACCCCTTCTCCTGTATACAATTACTAAAAAAGAGAAGAAGAAAAACTTTATAAAACTGGGTTGCTTAAATGTGCGTGGATGTAGTGCGGATGACAAGAAACAGATGATTGCTGATGTTATGAATGAAAAGAAGTTGGATGTCCTGGCCCTAAGCGAAACAAAGCTGAAGGGGGTAGGAGAGTTTCAGTGGGGGGAAATAAATGGGATTAAATCTGGAGTATCTGAGAGAGTTAGAGCAAAGGAAGGGGTAGCAGTTATGTTAAATGATCAGTTATGGAAGGAGAAAAGAGAATATGAATGTGTAAATTCAAGAATTATGTGGATTAAAGTAAAGGTTGGATGCGAGAAGTGGGTCATAATAAGCGTGTATGCACCTGGAGAAGAGAGGAATGCAGAGGAGAGAGAGAGATTTTGGGAGATGTTAAGTGAATGTATAGGAGCCTTTGAACCAAGTGAGAGAGTAATTGTGGTAGGGGACTTGAATGCTAAAGTAGGAGAAACTTTTAGAGAGGGTGTGGTAGGTAAGTTTGGGGTGCCAGGTGTAAATGATAATGGGAGCCCTTTGATTGAACTTTGTATAGAAAGGGGTTTAGTTATAGGTAATACATATTTTAAGAAAAAGAGGATAAATAAGTATACACGATATGATGTAGGGCGAAATGACAGTAGTTTGTTGGATTATGTATTGGTAGATAAAAGACTGTTGAGTAGACTTCAGGATGTACATGTTTATAGAGGGGCCACAGATATATCAGATCACTTTCTAGTTGTAGCTACACTGAGAGTAAAAGGTAGATGGGATACAAGGAGAATAGAAGCATCAGGGAAGAGAGAGGTGAAGGTTTATAAACTAAAAGAGGAGGCAGTTAGGGTAAGATATAAACAGCTATTGGAGGATAGATGGGCTAATGAGAGCATAGGCAATGGGGTCGAAGAGGTATGGGGTAGGTTTAAAAATGTAGTGTTAGAGTGTTCAGCAGAAGTTTGTGGTTACAGGAAAGTGGGTGCAGGAGGGAAGAGGAGCGATTGGTGGAATGATGATGTAAAGAGAGTAGTAAGGGAGAAAAAGTTAGCATATGAGAAGTTTTTACAAAGTAGAAGTGATGCAAGGAGGGAAGAGTATATGGAGAAAAAGAGAGAAGTTAAGAGAGTGGTGAAGCAATGTAAAAAGAGAGCAAATGAGAGAGTGGGTGAGATGTTATCAACAAATTTTGTTGAAAATAAGAAAAAGTTTTGGAGTGAGATTAACAAGTTAAGAAAGCCTAGAGAACAAATGGATTTGTCAGTTAAAAATAGGAGAGGAGAGTTATTAAATGGAGAGTTAGAGGTATTGGGAAGATGGAAGGAATATTTTGAGGAATTGTTAAATGTTGATGAAGATAGGGAAGCTGTGATTTCGTGTATAGGGCAAGGAGGAATAACATCTTGTAGGAGTGAGGAAGAGCCAGTTGTGAGTGTGGGGGAAGTTCGTGAGGCAGTAGGTAAAATGAAAGGGGGTAAGGCAGCTGGGATTGATGGGATAAAGATAGAAATGTTAAAAGCAGGTGGGGATATAGTTTTGGAGTGGTTGGTGCAATTATTTAATAAATGTATGGAAGAGGGTAAGGTACCTAGGGATTGGCAGAGAGCATGCATAGTTCCTTTGTATAAAGGCAAAGGGGATAAAAGAGAGTGCAAAAATTATAGGGGGATAAGTCTGTTGAGTGTACCTGGTAAAGTGTATGGTAGAGTTATAATTGAAAGAATTAAGAGTAAGACGGAGAATAGGATAGCAGATGAACAAGGAGGCTTTAGGAAAGGTAGGGGGTGTGTGGACCAGGTGTTTACAGTGAAACATATAAGTGAACAGTATTTAGATAAGGCTAAAGAGGTCTTTGTGGCATTTATGGATTTGGAAAAGGCGTATGACAGGGTGGATAGGGGGGCAATGTGGCAGATGTTGCAAGTGTATGGTGTAGGAGGTAGGTTACTGAAAGCAGTGAAGAGTTTTTACGAGGATAGTGAGGCCCAAGTTAGAGTATGTAGGAAAGAGGGAAATTTTTTCCCAGTAAAAGTAGGCCTTAGACAAGGATGTGTGATGTCACCGTGGTTGTTTAATATATTTATAGATGGGGTTGTAAGAGAAGTAAATGCGAGGGTCTTGGCAAGAGGCGTGGAGTTAAAAGATAAAGAATCACACACAAAGTGGGAGTTGTCACAGCTGCTCTTTGCTGATGACACTGTGCTCTTGGGAGATTCTGAAGAGAAGTTGCAGAGATTGGTGGATGAATTTGGTAGGGTGTGCAAAAGAAGAAAATTAAAGGTGAATACAGGAAAGAGTAAGGTTATGAGGATAACAAAAAGATTAGGTGATGAAAGATTGAATATCAGATTGGAGGGAGAGAGTATGGAGGAGGTGAACGTATTCAGATATTTGGGAGTGGACGTGTCAGCGGATGGGTCTATGAAAGATGAGGTGAATCATAGAATTGATGAGGGAAAAAGAGTGAGTGGTGCACTTAGGAGTCTGTGGAGACAAAGAACTTTGTCCTTGGAGGCAAAGAGGGGAATGTATGAGAGTATAGTTTTACCAACGCTCTTATATGGGTGTGAAGCGTGGGTGATGAATGTTGCAGCGAGGAGAAGGCTGGAGGCAGTGGAGATGTCATGTCTGAGGGCAATGTGTGGTGTGAATATAATGCAGAGAATTCGTAGTTTGGAAGTTAGGAGGAGGTGCGGGATTACCAAAACTGTTGTCCAGAGGGCTGAGGAAGGGTTGTTGAGGTGGTTCGGACATGTAGAGAGAATGGAGCGAAACAGAATGACTTCAAGAGTGTATCAGGCTGTAGTGGAAGGAAGGCGGGGTAGGGGTCGGCCTAGGAAGGGTTGGAGGGAGGGGGTAAAGGAGGTTTTGTGTGCGAGGGGCTTGGACTTCCAGCAGGCATGCGTGAGCGTGTTTGATAGGAGTGAATGGAGACAAATGGTTTTTAATACTTGACGTGCTGTTGGAGTGTGAGCAAAGTAACATTTATGAAGGGATTCAGGGAAACCGGCAGGCCGGACTTGAGTCCTGGAGATGGGAAGTACAGTGCCTGCACTCTGAAGGAGGGGTGTTAATGTTGCAGTTTAAAAACTGTAGTGTAAAGCACCCTTCTGGCAAGACAGTGATGGAGTGAATGATGGTGAAAGTTTTTCTTTTTCGGGCCACCCTGCCTTGGTGGGAATCGGCCGGTGTGATAATAAAAAAAAAAAATCTCGGTAAGTACCGATGGCAAAAAAATTTGGGGGGGGGCTTTAAACAATCAGAAAAATAATCTCAACATTTTCATAAGAAAAAATAATTTTTTTTCTCAAATATTTTTTTGACACCAGGAGACACTTCAGGATTTGGGGTTTTGACATCAAAGGGTTAAAGAGCTGCAACATATCAATACCAATCCTTCAGAGTACAGGTAATGTACTTCCCACCTCCACAACTCAAGCCTGGCCTGTCAATTTCCCTAAATCTCTTCATAAATATTACCTTGCTCACACTCCAACATGTCAAGTCATAAAAACCATTTATCACTATCTGCTCCAAACATCCTCATGCATGCTTACTGTAAGTCCAAGCCCCTCACACACAAAACCTCCTTGTCCCTCCAACCCTTCCTACACCAGCCAGTTCCCCACCTTCCTGCCACTACAGATTTACACACTCTCGAAATCATTCTATTTCGTTCCATCTCTTTCAATGTCTGAACCACTTCAACAACCCCACCAGAGCTCTCTGCATAATACTTTTAGAAACTTTGCACCTCCTCCTAATTTCTAAACTACAAATTCTCTAAATTATGTTCACACTGCACATTGCCCGCTGACACATATCCACTGCTTCCAGCCTTTGCCATGTTGCAACACTCACCACCCATGCTTCACACCCCCATAAGAGTGTTGGTATATCTATACATACTCTTCTCACTTAGCAACGTACTCATTTACTGACACCTTCAACTTATAACAGGCTCTCTGACCAGTATTTGTACAGTGGACCCTCACATTTAGGCAGTCGCAACTTTCATGAAATCCAACTTTCGGCAACTTTTTATGTTAAAATGTGGCCGCATGGTTCGTGATTGGCCTCATGATTTGGCGACTGTCTAGTATGAGTCCGAGCAGCATCCCAGCATCAAAGTGCACACAAAGCCAGTCTCCTACACAATTCACACTCAGTGTGCCATTGTTCATCACGAATGACCATCATCGCACTCATTCATACGATACATTTCGTAATATTCCATTCATTTTTTGTGCTCCCAACTGTTAAGTCAACATGGGCACAAAGAAATTAACCCATAAATGGTCCAAACGTATATATACGTTCACTAGCGCAGCGCCCCGAATATTTTGAAAAAAAAAAAAGTCTTTTTTTTTTTTATAAAAATAAAGAGCATATTCTTATAAGTGTTTAAACATAAAAAAAAATTAGGGTAAGTATTTACTGAGATATGAGGCCGCGAAGTTAGCACTTGGCGATCACCTGATGGCAACATGGAGCGCTGCCGCTTGAAGAAATTCTACATATTTACCATTTTCTTCCATTTTTTTTAATTTTCTTGGTTTTCATGATATGATAATTATGTTTTATAGTAACTGCTTTGATATCAATGCCAATTTTTGTTTATACACCAATTGTGGAAAATTTTTAATTTTCCGAAACTATAGCGCCTAATAGGTGTTTTATGTGCCGATATGAGTCAAAAATGTATTTGAAAATAGAGTAGAACCAAGAGTTCCCTTGCGCATGCGCGGATGTGCGGGGGAGAGTGGCGGGTTTGTTTTGAAGGTGTAGAGGAAGCGGGGAAAGCATGGAACCACGAAATTGGCATTCACGGCAGCCTAAGGATTAATATAGGCCTCATTTCGTAATAGGAAGTGTCGTAACTGTTCCTGGTGGAGAGTGAGGGAACGTGATTTACGGGACCACGGTAATAGAGTGGTAAAATGAGTGAATAAGGGTAGGACCGTTGGTGACTGGCGCGTCGTCCTGGACTGTGTCCCGGGGAAAATTACCCTTGGTTTAATCATCACTCATCGGTCTCAGATCTTAATGGAGTGATCTCTAATGTGTATAATAATTATGAGCCATTAAATCGTCTTGTGAATTGTAATGTAATTAATGATAATAACGCTAAGTTAAGAGAATGCGTGAAGTGAAATAAGTCGTTTTGCTCCGAGTGAACACGTTAGACCTCGTTGTTCCCGAGACGAGGAAAGTGAAGCTCCTTGAGTCACGACTTTTAAAGCGGGACAAACCAACGGATACCTCGTCCTGCTGGAATGAGAACCGTGTCGGTGTAGCAGGACATCGAAAATGAGATGGTGAATGGAGGAAATAAGGAGTATCAATCACCCACAGTTAAGTAACCCTTCTAGTTATAACAAACTTATGCTGGCCAGTTGTGTTATGTTGTAATTAGATAGGTTATGAGTGATCCAGCTACATCAAGTGACCATCAGAGAACATCTGATAAGTGTTGGGATTATGTACAAATGTTTTCCTTGATGGATGTATCCAGGTGTATCCTACCCCTCCCCCTTCATTCAGCTAAACTAATATAATCTATACAGTCCACAATTAATTAGTAGCACCGTACTTGTGGGTGCTATCCAATCCATACTGGTCTCGGATAGATATGGATAAGATTGTGAGGTCGAGGGGACCACTTGCCGCGACCAGGGGTGGTTAAGTTTTCTCACATGTCTACACGGGGTGACTACGGTAAACAATATGATTGTCTCCCAATGAGATTACTGGTATGTATATAATGTTGAGGTACATACAGGTAAGCACCCTAGAAAATTTTCCATATCTGCCCGTTGGTCCTTCGTGAACCGGATGCAATCAGTGAAAAAATTAATTGAATTAATTACTTAATAATTAAGTGACTGATTGAAGGAAGTGGGTGTAGGGTGCACGAGTTTAATCGATCGTGTGATGGATGATAATTAGCCCAATAAATTGCTAGCACATGGGTGGCTAGGATTTATACAAGAGTAAAGTGCAAGAATTACTCTTATAAGGCGTCTACTTAAGTAGTATAATGGGTGATTATTAATTCCCTAACCATGGCTGGGTCTGAGGAAGTTAGTGTGACTGGCAAGTTCATGGATGCCAAAGCAAAGAAAGCGTCACTACAAGCTCGGAAGGGTCATGGTACTAAATCATACAAGAAGTGTATGGAGTTAATGAGACAAGAAAAGGTAAACCCTGATGAATTAAAGCTACACCTAGATGCCTTAGGAAATAGACATGAGTCATACAGATTGTGGTTTAAAGACTATGAAAAAGAGCTGCTAGAGAATTGTGCAGATGATGCTGAAAGGGAGCGGCTGCTGGATCAACATTATGAAGTGGAGGACAACATTGTGTCCTGCAAAACTAAGGCTTTGGAGAAGGTAAAGGGTGTAAACAATGTTGTTGGTCAACCTAGTAAGGAAAGTCAGAGGCGTCTACCAAAACTCCCAGAATTATGTATGCCTGTGTTTAATCCGGGAGAACACTGGGAGGAGTTTTGGTCTATCTTTAAAGCAGTCGTACATGATAGGAGTGATCTTGCAAGTGTTACCAAATTATGCTATTTAAAGGGACAAGTAAGGGGAGATGCGCATGTTCTCATACAAGCATTCCCAAATGTAGATGACTCCTATAGTGAGGCAGTTGACTTGTTGGAGGTCACTTACGGTAACTTGGAGCAAAGTAGGCTGGACCTAGTAGCTAATTTGGCTAATTTGAAGACTCCAGATCACAACCGCAACAGCTTACAGCAATTTAGGATCAAACTAGAAAGCACTCTTAAGACCTTGAGTAATAAATATGATCTGGAGGGAGCAGAGTGGTTGTTGAGTGCCTTGATTCAGAATAAATTGAACCACAAGACCATAGAGTGGTTATCTAACAGATATCACAAGGATTACTTCAGGTTGGAAGAAATAAGAGTGGGACTGCAAGAGCTAATTGTCCAACTGCAGACCAGCCAACCCATTACCTCTAGGAATACCACGTCTACAGACCCCAGTGCACCTGCCAAGTTCCACAAAGGGAAACCTTATCCTAATATCAATAATCCTAAGCCACCTACTACACGGGGTTACGTAGGCACGTATCAAGTGACAGGTGCCAGTTATAGTGGTTCTCCACCTCCAAGCAAGAGGAGGAAGTACCACAATAAGGGTAGCCCAGTTGATAAGAGGTCAGGCAAAGAAAGGAGAGATTGTATCTTCTGCAACGGTACTCATTTCTCTAAGAACTGTAATGCCTATAATTCATGGGATGTTAAAGTGGAAAGATTGGAAGAGCTTGCTAGATGTATCAGGTGTCTAGGAAATCATAATGTAAGGGATTGCCGTGCTAACTTGCACTATTGTTATCAGTGTAACAAGGGAAGACACCACATAGCTATGTGTAAGGGCAGATCTAATCGTAATGATGGTAACAATAGTACTGATAGTGATAATAACCCGGACACAACAGTAGCCCACGTAAAGATTGCAGCTAACGTCGGTAATGATGGCCTAGCTGAGGTAGCTTTGCCTGTGTTGGATGTGGTGATTAATGATAAACGGCGTAAATCCAAAACTGTAACAGCATTACTGGATCAGGGATCACAACGTACCTTCATAAAACGTAACTGCCTTAATGGGATGAAGGTACAAATGGGAGATCCTGCTATACTCAAGCTATCTGGCTTTCTCTCGAATAAGAAGGCCCAGTCATACGACACTGTTTATGTAACTGTCCGGCTGGGCAATGAGAGAAAACGTATTAATGCCGTAATTGTGGATAGGCTCCCAGAGAAAATATCTACAATAGGGCTTGGTAACGCTACTGAAAGGCTTTCGAGTAAGGTAAATTTGGCACCTTCTGGTATAAATAATGATTCTGTGGGACCAATAGATATTTTGATAGGTAGTGACCATTATGCCACCTTTGTAAAGGGTATGACAAAGAAATGCGGAGTCACCCTTCTAAGGACCGCAGGAGGTCACGTGATGTATGGCAGGCTTCCTCGTACCAATAATGAATGACTGGAGGAATCCATAAATACAGTTACGGTGTGTCTTACTCATGAAGTATCACCCCAGTATAAATATACTTCAATAGAGGATGAAGTTGAACCTGTGTATAAATTATGGGAATTGGACAGCATAGGGATCAATGTAAATGAAGAAAGTCCAGATGATTCCTTTACTCAAGAACAATACCAGAAGGATGTTAAATTTGAATCTGGACAATACTGGGTGAGACTTCCGTGGAAGCTGAACCATCCAGACCTACCAACTAATTACCGGATGGTGTATGGACAATTAAAGGCTCAGCTCCACGAATTGAGCAAGACACCAGAACTGTTGACTGCTTACGATGATATAATTAATGAGCAGTTAAATAATAAATTCATAGAGGAGGTACCTCCCGAGCAAACCCAGATTTATGGTCACTATTTGCCACACCACGGAGTGAAGGATTCTAAGACCACTCCTCTGAGGATTGTGTTTAATTGTAGTGCCAGGAGTAATAAAAGTGTACCTAGTTTGAATGACTGTTTGATGACAGGTCCGTCGTTGACGGAAAAACTGGGAGACATACTATTAAACTTCAGGGTTAAGAATTATGCCTTTACGGCAGACATAAGTAAAGCTTTCCTGAGAGTGGGTCTGCAGGAGGCTGACCGGGATTGCACTAGGTTCTTATGGCCCGAGAATCCTAGTGACCCACTTAGTCCCCTGAAGACTTTTCGCTTCAGGAGTGTATTGTTTGGTGCTACCTCCAGTCCGTTCCTACTCCAGGCAACGATAAATGCACACCTTAAGTGTACGGGTGGTCCACTGAGTGGAGTAGTGGGTAAACAATTTTATGTGGACAATTTCCTGGGGGTGACGTCTACTGAAGAGGAACTAATGAGCATATACGCAGGGGCTAATGAAATAATGCAAGGTGCAAATATGCCCCTGAGGGAATGGAACAGTAATTCGTCCAGTTTAAGAGTTCAAATAAATAAAGACAACCCTGGAGTTGAAGTGTCCAAATATAGTAATGTGCTGGGACTGACTTGGGACACAGAGGGAGACTTGTTATCGTTAAAGTCTAATGACTACAGCATGCCCAATAAATTAACCAAGAGAGTCTTGCTTGCAGAAGTTTCAAAATGCTTTGATCCACTAGGCTTAGTGTCCCCACTTACCATAAGAGGAAAATTGTTGATACAAGAAGCATGGAAGCTTAAGTGTGCTTGGGATGAAACCCTACCTGAGGAATTTGTTGAAAGGTGGGAAGAACTAATAGGGGAATATGTAAAATTACCAATGTTGAAGTTCCCCCGTAATGTGGCCAGTCAAGATGGAGAAAATGTACTCCACATTTTTTGCGATGCTTCGAAATTAGCATATGGAGCAGTCGCTTACCTTCAATGTAATAGTGCCATTTCTCTTGTTATGTCTAAGGCTAAGGTGGCTCCAATCAAATCACGCACCTTACCTCAGTTGGAATTAACGGCCATTTATGTAGGTGTCAAATTAGCCAATTATATAAGAAATAAATTGCGAGAGATAAATATCAGCGACACCGTAATTTGGTCTGATAACGAGGTATCCTTACAATGGATTCGTAATGGTAACAGTAAGATTGTGTATGTACAAAACAGAGTCGCTGAAATCAATCAAATGCAGGAGAAATATAACAGTTTGGGTCAGCATATGTTAACCTTTAATCACATTCCTGGTGACGAGAACCCAGCTGACTTCTTGTCTCGAGGCTTGACTTATGAAAAATTTGTGAGTGCTTTATCGTGGTTTAAAGGGCCAAGTTGGCTGGTGGACAAAATTAACTGGCTGGTGCAAAAGGCACATATTGCTCCTGTCAAAATTACGGTAAGCACCGCTCCGGTCAGTAGTCCCTCCTTAGCCATTGATATGAACAGGTATTCTTCCTTACCTAAGCTGATTAGTGTGACCAGGTTAGTGTTTAAATTTATAAGTAAGATGAATAAGTAAGATGAAATACTGGCTACAGAGGGTACAAGAAGAAACCTACAGGGATGAGATTAAATTCATGATGGACGGAAAAATTGTGAAAGGCTCAATAATAGAAAAGCTGGGGCTGTATTTAGAGGATGATGTAATTAGGTGCAGAGGCAGGTTACAAAATGCTGAATTGGGGGAATATGCTAAGCACCCTATCTTGCTGCCCAAAACTCATCACCTGACAACCTTGATTGTCTTTAATGCCCATAATAACGTGATGCACGGTGGGGTACAGGATACCTTAAACTGTATTCGGGAAACCTTCTGGATTCCACAAGGACGGCAAAGTGTAAAAGGGGTTATCAAGTCGTGTGTAATATGTCGCCGGGTGGATGCCAGAACCTACATGTACCCAGGTCCTCCACCATTGCCCAAGGAACGCGTGCAGTTGGTAAAACCATTTGATGTGACCGGAGTGGACTATAGTGGGCCAATCATTTTGACAGGTACTTCAGATGGTGTCCCCTTGAAGGTGTATGTATGTCTATTTACTTGTACAGCTACTAGGGCTGTTCATCTAGAAGTGGCTCAGGACTTGTCTGCAGAACAGTTCATACAGCTGTTCCGGAAATTTGCAGCTAGACGATCCTGTCCAAGATTGATGATCTCAGATAATGCCACCAATTTTGTAGCGGGTGCTCAACACTTGATGAAATTAAATAAGAGTGATGATGTACAGTCTTTGTTGACCCAGCGAGGGTGTGTCTGGAAATTTATTACTCCCAGAGCCCCTTGGCAGGGAGGACTGTACGAAAGAATGATAGGTACAGTGAAAAGATGTCTTCGTAAGGTGCTACACAGGAAGAGAATTGATTTGGAGGAGTTCCGGGCAGTGTTGGTGGAGGCAGAGAATCGAGTGAACAATCGCCCTCTGTCATACATGAGCGACACTCCTGACGCGGAGATACTGACTCCCTCTCACCTAATATGTGGACAAAGGTTAGAAGCTGCACCTATCTATAGAGATAATCCCGAGGGAAGTGATGAGGATTACAATAACGTGACTGTGTTGAGTGACAAGTTCAAGATGTTAAATAAGGTAATTATTCATTGGTCTGATGTGTGGCGTAAAGAATATCTTCTTACACTACGTGAACACTTTTATGGTGCGCCAGAGGCAGTAAACCGACAGAACATTCAACCAGGTGACATTGTGTTAATTGATACTGAACAACATCGAACATTGTGGCCTCTGGGCAAGGTAGTTACATTATACCCAGATGCACAAGGTGTTGTCAGAAACGTCAAAGTGTTGTGTCATGGTCAGGAAAGTTTGCGTACCATTAATAAATTAATTCCCTTAGAATTAAATGGTGTTCAATCCAGTGCAGATGGAAACCTAAGGGAAAGTGACACGAGTGATATTGAAGACACTGACCGGGTAATGCAAGAAGAAACTGTAGTAAGACCCACTAGGAAAACAGCAGCACAATCTAGAGAGGGCTGGAATCGTCTCCTGGAGGAAGACGCAATTCAAGTCGTCTAACAACGACTTCCGCCCGGCCGCAGTGTGGAAAATTTTTAATTTTCCGAAACTATAGCGCCTAATAGGTGTTTTATGTGCCGATATGAGTCAAAAATGTATTTGAAAATAGAGTAGAACCAAGAGTTCCCTTGCGCATGCGCGGATGTGCGGGGGAGAGTGGCGGGTTTGTTTTGAAGGTGGAGAGGAAGCGGGGAAAGCATGGAACCACGAAATTGGCATTCACGGCGGCCTAAGGATTAATGTAGGCCTCATTTCGTAATAGGAAGTGTCGTAACTGTTCCTGGTGGAGAGTGAGGGAACGTGATTTACGGGACCACGGTAATAGAGTGGTAAAATGAGTGAATAAGGGTAGGACCGTTGGTGACTGGCGCGTCGTCCTGGACTGTGTCCCGGGGAAAATTACCCTTGGTTTAATCATCACTCATCGGTCTCAGATCTTAATGGAGTGATCTCTAATGTGTATAATAATTATGAGCCATTAAATCGTCTTGTGAATTGTAATGTAATTAATGATAATAACGCTAAGTTAAGAGAATGCGTGAAGTGAAATAAGTCGTTTTGCTCCGAGTGAACACGTTAGACCTCGTTGTTCCCGAGACGAGGAAAGTGAAGCTCCTTGAGTCACGACTTTTAAAGCGGGACAAACCAACGGATACCTCGTCCTGCTGGAACGAGAACCGTGTCGGTGTAGCAGGACATCGAAAATGAGATGGTGAATGGAGGAAATAAGGAGTATCAATCACCCACAGTTAAGTAACCCTTCTAGTTATAACAAACTTATGCTGGCCAGTTGTGTTATGTTGTAATTAGATAGGTTATGAGTGATCCAGCTACATCAAGTGACCACCAGAGAACATCTGGTAAGTGGTGGGATTATGTACAAATGTTTTCCTTGATGGATGTATCCAGGTGTATCCTACCCCCCCCCCTTCATTCAGCTAAACTAATATAATCTATACAGTCCACAATTAATTAGTAGCACCGTACTTGTGGGTGCTATCCAATCCATACTGGTCTCGGATAGATATGGATAAGATTGTGAGGTCGAGGGGACCACTTGCCGCGACCAGGGGTGGTTAAGTTTTCTCACATGTCTACACGGGATGACTACGGTAAACAATATGATTGTCTCCCAATGAGATTACTGGTATGTATATAATGTTGAGGTACATACAGGTAAGCACCCTAGAAAATTTTCCATACCAATATTATATACGAAATTATTATCATATTGTCATTAACACACATGTACACACTGACAGGTGATTTTGCACACTTCCCTGAATCATATTCTACTATCTAAAACTATATACAAGTATTTACATGTCCCACTTATGTTTCTAGAACTCTACAATTGCATGATACTCCATGAAGCAAGGATTCATACAGAGTGCCACTCCACACTGGTGACAAATGAATCATGTGTCCTTCCACTGTTGGGGTCGTTTTCTGGTGGTAGCACACAATACACTTTTTCTGGGCATTCTTCTTCTTTTGTGTAGGTAGTATTGGTACCAGATAGTGACAGTTAGGAGTGATTCAGTCTGGCACACACCCCTCTGGCTGTGGTTGGGGGACAGGTTGTGGTGTGACAGGTCACTGTTGAGGGGCAGGTACAGGTGTGGTACCATACTTTCTTGCTATCTGTTTGGCAAGATTCAGAGAGAAATCTGCAAAATGTTGTCGTTTTCCAGTCTTTATTTCGTACATATTGAATGCATTGAGCACTGTAATGTCTACAAGGTGAAAAACCAGTTTTATATACCACTTGTGACTCCTGCACACACAGTCAACAAACCCTATCATCATGTCACACTTGTCAACTAGTCACATATTGTTCATATAGTCCACGACAGCAGCTGGCTTTACAATAGGTTCTTTGAACTTGCTCAGTCTGTTTGTACCATCTCATTTCTGTGGATGGTTGACAGCAATGTCACGTCCTATTTGTCATGCCACGTCAGTGCCATGATGTCATTAGCATGAAACACTTGCACTTCACCTTCAACACTGCCTCCAGTGAACCTTGGCATATGTTTCCTATCCCTTCTCACTCTTCCACATATATCTGTATTGTTCACATGTAGGAAATCAGCGAGCATAGGGCTTGTATACCAGTTGTCTGTGTACAATGTATGGCCCTTGCCAAGGTATGGTTTTATCATCCTGCGAAAAACATCACCGGAAATGCCCAACATCCGTCTCTCATCATCGAGTGTTTTTTTCCCGGTGTATACAATTACATCCAACACAAGACCACTCTCACAGTCACACATAACAAAAAGTTTTATACCAAAGTGATTACATTTGCTCGGTATATATTGCTTGAATGACAGGCGTCCCTTGAACAGAATCAAGGACTCATCAACAAAAATGTTCTTGAAGGGATAAAAGTATACACTGAATTTCTGCTTCAAATACATGAACACTTCCCAGATTTTTTATAGAAGGTCATTTCTGTCTGGCGTATTTCTGTCTGAGAAGTGCAACATTTGTAGCAACAGAGTGAATCTGTTGCAGAGAAGGTCACGGAAAACTGGAGTGCTGATGAAGTGGTCTGTAGACCAGTAATTACATATATTGTTCTTATAGATATGTGGCATAAGCATGACAGTGCCAAAGAATAAATACATTTCAGCCACTGTTGTGTCTTTCCACCTGTGCAGCCATGACGATTCTCCAACCTCTGCTGTGTTGTTCATGACATACTGGTAATAATTATTTGTCTGGGTCACTATCAAGTTCATTATAGGCTCATCAAAGTACAACTGGAAATAGTCTAACTCTGTAGACTCATTCATTATGGGACATTCTGGCAGGATACCACTTCCACTAGCATCAATATCACAAGGCTGTGGCACGAATATACTTTGTGTCAAGTTCCACTCACGATCACATGGTGCAGGGTGGACCTGTGGCATGGGGCTAGGGGGAGCAGGAGGATGGACAGGAGTGGAGGCAGCACATGGTTGTGGGGACACCGGGCGGTCCTTTGTCTGTCCACCCACTTTGCCATGTGGTCCAGGTATCGTGGGGGTTCGGGAGGAGATATGAGGGTTGAAGGTAAACACACTTGTTGGATGGTAACGCTATGTATATTGTCAGACTGTGGGTAAGGGATGAGCCCAGGCCTGCTTGCTTGCCTGCTTGATGTCTATCCATGGAGTGAGGGCGAGGCAGAGCGTCCCACTCACTCATGCTGTATCCCGTGACATCATACAGTCACTAGGCTTCATAGGGATCTTCTGTATAACACATGGATGGTACTAAGCTATACAACACATGTAAGAGGATCAGCAACTATGCTGACAGCTCGGTCATGTTACGTATGTCATCTCGACATACACTACTATACTATAGGCTGAACAGGCAGGTGGTTCTGGGCTGATTCTATACAATAACAAAGACATATGTAACTTAGAACTAATGGATGGTATCATAAAGGATGTTAACATAATGAGTTTTAACATACTGAGTTTTAACGTAATGAGTTTCATTGTAATGCATTACGACTTATAAGAACAAATCATGGTATAATATAGGAATGAACTGATCGATCGATCTGTATTCATGCACTCTACGGATTCTGAGGAAGAATAAATAGTATATAGATACAAAGTGAAAGTAATTAACAGCAAAATCTGGTGCACGCAGATCAGATTGCTAAATTCTCAGAATTCAGAGGGAACGTGAACATGAAAATTTCTGACAAACTGATCAGCTAATAACAAAACGCACAGTTGACAGGCTGTTTACATTTAAACCCAATTCTGCGAGGGAAAGGTTTACGTATGCAGAATGGTTATCATCTCTGGGTGGATCGAACTCTTCTGCGATGGCTAACACATGCCTTGACTGAGGACGATCTGAACGAGTATCTACAAAAGATACAGCTTCATTCACTAGTGACTGTGGAATTACTAACTCTTCTGCTAGGAGTACACAACTCGACTGTTCGATACAGTAATTCTTGGCTCATTACAAAGTCACTAATGGGTGCTGGAGGCTTCACAGTCAAAATAAGATCTTCCTGGAGCAGGAATCGAATCACACCAGAACACAAGGGATCGGTTCTTTCTTACTGGAGGAATGAGCAAACTTGGTGGAGTGGATGCCTCTCCCCGGTTGAAAAAATAATGCTATAACACGCAATATGAGCAAGGGAGAACAAATCTACTATCTCTCACTGCAAGCACAGGGGAAAATAAATGAACACGGTCAACAATACAGATATTCAATCTGAGTCACACACAGTGACATGAGGTATCAACTATAAAGAAACTTTACTTACAAACGTTAACAACATGTGAAAGTTACTCGAGAAACAACTTCTTACATTGCATGAATTACTGTCAACGAGGATGGGATCACAATCTGGAATACAAGGGACAACAACAACACTCAAGTGAGTACACTAGCCACAGAGACGTCTTTCTGCAACGGCTTGTGGCATCAGCAAGAGATGGCATAACTCACTGCAAGTAAAGTTCTTCTTAAAGCGTCCCCTGGGAAGAAACGAGTACAAGTCGCCATCGCAAGGATAGTAGTCTCAGCACCCAGGGTTGTCTGAGGTTCCTCTGAAACCCAAGGTAACTGTACACTATCCTGCGTGCACGATATTATGGCTGGAGTCCAGACAGGAGTGACAGTATTACTAGTGCCTGACCGCTCGGCTATGTTGATAAATAATTCACGGATCTATAGGAACTTAATCTGAACTTCACATTTCGCAGCACTTTAACAAATCTCAGATACAATCTGTGAGAACAAACACATTGCTCAAGGGCTAGGTATTGTCTTTCAGTCAGTAAGGGTATATTGATACTGTGGACTGATTTATATTGACCTTGACTGGCATGATACACTAAGTGAACATTGAAAGGTGACTGGGACATCTTCTCAGTGAACTTACTCAAGGACATAATACAAGAAAAATAGAGAGAATGACACAATAAGCTTAAATGGGAAGAAAATGCTTAACTAATCTGCATAAGTAAATAAAAATTGACAGGTCACACTGTAAGCAAGGAAACTCACACTCACAAAAGAAAATACTCAACTGAATATGCAACACTATGAAAATCAAGAGAAATTGTACTTTACTCAAATCTAATTTTACTCAAATTTACTGTAAAATGGATGAATGGCACAGTGAGTTGTCTTTACTCTCAATGCAATAGGGAAATTCAACAATAAAATGATAAAATGGACTCAATAAAGCTTGTGCAAAATTGAAACAAACTGGAAAAACAATTCACTAAAAAGGAAATAAAATGACACAACAAAGAATAAAATATTATGCACAGAAAAGAGCATATGAAACTGCACTGAAATAAACTGTAGCAATATTGCAAATAACAATTTCTAATCAAAAGTACTGCACAACACTACTTAAAAATTTCTGCAAGAAAATTTTTAAATGGCAACACAATGTTTGCACAAGAATTATTGCAAAATGAGTCAATGTGCAATAATACAAAAAAATTGCACACACAAGAAAATACAGTTATGTTGCAGTTTAATCCTTTGAGGGTTTTGGTCGTACTAGTATGTCTTACGCGTAGGGGTTTTTGACGTACTAGTACGCATAAATTCTAGCGGCCTCAAATCTAGCGCGAAAAGGCTGGTAGGCCTAGGTGTGAGAGAATGGGTCTGTGTGGTCGGTGAGCGCGGTAGAAAAAAAATCTGGGGCCCAGTGGTGCATTGTGGGAATGTCCTCTTAGTAAACAATGTCCACCATGCCTCGCGGTAAGAAGGTCCTCACTCCTCGGCGAATTGGGACACTTTTGTTCCCCAGTGACAGTTCTAATAGTGATGGAAGTGCCAGTGAAGATGAGTTTCGTGGTTTTAGTGAGGTTTTGACCGAAACTAATGACCATAATATCGGTAATAGTGAGGAAAACCCAGACGACCCTCAGCCTTCCACCTCTGGTGCTGGGCCCTCTTGTTCACGTTCAGTTGTTCCAGAACCCAAGAGGAAACTTCTATTTTCCCAAATCCCAGACTCAGATGAGAGCATGGGTGATGATAGTGATAGTGAATATGAACTACAAGCTCTTCAAACTAGTTCCAGTAGTGATAGTGAAGTGCAATATTCCCCAGTGAAGCGTCAGTATATACGACGATATATGCGCTCTGGTAGTGTGCCATATGTTATACCAAGGGGAAGGAGTGTATCTCGGAGTACATCCCGTGGCTGTACAACAGGAACAGACAGGGAAAATGACGAAGATACTGTTGCAATTGGGATGGAAAATGTGCGTGGTGGTAGTGGTGCCGGCGGTGAGGCACCAGTAGTGGGCCATGCTGCCACCCACGCTGCCACCCACGCCGCTGCCTCAGCTGATCTAGAACAAAGGCCACCATCCCCCACTCACCCACCACACCAGCCTCCACAACCACAACCTCCACAACCACAACCTCCACAACCACAACCTCCACAACCACAACCACCTGTCATTGTCCAGTACCCACCAGCAGACCGCACCTGGGATTGGCAGGAAGCTGTCAATTTTGTTCCAAATCCCCACCAGTATGATGACAGCCAAAGTGGAATACGGCCATCTTGTGCACTTGGGAACAATGCCACTGAACTGGAATGTTTCGAGTTATTCTTTGACGAACCACTGATGAAAAGTATTGTCATGGAAAGCAACACATACTACGAGTACACCATGGCAAACACATTACTTTCACCAAAATCACGTCTACACCAGTGGAAGGAGGCAACTGTGGCTGAGATGTATCTTTTCTTTGCCACAATAATGCTTATGCCACATGTGTATAAGCACAAAGTGAAATCATACTGGTCAACAGACCCCCTGATTGCAACACCAGGTTTCAGTGATATAATGCCAGTGAATCGATTTGTGCTAATGTTACGTATGCTTCACTTCAGATAAAACCAGGCCTGACAGAACTGACAGGTTATATAAGATTAGGAATGTGTTTGTGTATCTGAAACAGAAATTCAGTACGCATTTTTATCCCTTCAGAAAGCTTGTAATTGACGAGTCTTTGATTCTGTTCAAAGGAAGACTCTCTTTCAAGCAGTACATACCAAGCAAGAGGAAACGCTTTGGTATAAAGTTGTTTGTGCTCTGTGATTGTTACAGTGGTCTGGTATTGGATATTATTGTGTACACTGGAAGTTATACATTGCAAAATACCAGGAAGTTATTGGGCATCTCAGGTGATGTGGTTCAAACAATGATAGAACCATACCTTGGTAAGGGGCATATATTATATACAGATAACTGGTACACAAGCCCCTCACTCAGTGATTTTTTGCGAGTGAACATGACAGATGTGTGTGGCACAGTGCGTGCAAATCGGAAACATATGCCCAGGTTTGACGCTGGCACTCGTAGAGGTGAGGTGCAGGCGTTTGGTGCCAATGACATCATGGCATTTCGGTGGCATGACAAACGAGATGTCACACTGTTGTCATCAATTCACCCTAATGAAATGGCAGACAGTGGCAGGCAGCATAGAGAGAGAAATGAACCCATTCTAAAACCTGCAGCTGTGATTGATTACACCTTCAACATGCATTCACTGGACAAATGTGACATGCAGATTGGGTTTGCTGATTGTGTTTGCAAGAGTTATAAGTGGTACATCAAACTGTTTTTCCATCTTCTGGACATTTCCATGCTCAATGCTTATAATATGTATAAGATGAGCACCAGAAACAAACCACAGTACGGCGAATTCTGTTTGTCTGTCATCAGACAAATAGTGTTCAAGTACCAAGGAACAGCACCTGCAATTGACCGCCCACCAAATTATCAACAACTACCTGCTCATCTGAAGCATGGTGATCACTTCCTAGTAAAACTGCCTGCTACTGCTTTCAAGAAAAAGGCTCAGAAGAGGTGTTACGTCTGTGCACATACAAAAATACGCCCACAACAACGCAGAGACACTCGTTTTATGTGTGAGGAATAAAAAACACCACTGTGCATGACACCATGTTTCAAAGACTTCCACAGGCTGCAGAACTTCTAGAAACATTCCCTGTGACTGTATATGTGTATATAAAATATAGAAAAATAGTAATAAACAACATTTCATATAGTTTGTTTGTGTAAATATTTTCTATAAACAAAATAATGACAACAGTGTTTACGCCCTTATTGTGTAGTATTGAAAAAGAAATAACTTACAAAATACTGATCATGTTGGCCTCAAAAGCCATAAAAGTTACTCAGAAAAAGAAAAATTGAAAAATAATTGAAAATAGTACATAAAAAAGTAAATAGAAAAATACCAGGTGACGGCAGTCGGCGATGTTACCATATGTTGTTCAATTTTGGCAAATTTCATGCCTCTATATCTCGGTAAGTATTGACGTTAAAATTTTTTTGTTTAGCCTATAATGTTTAGAAAAAAAACTCTATTTTTTCATAAGAAAAAATAATTTTTTTTTTTTGAAATTTGGCCGACCCTGAGAACGAGTTTCAGAGAGGGCCTGTCGACCCTCAAAGGGTTAATAACTGTAGTGTAAAGCACCCTTCTGACAAGACAATGATGGAGTGAATGATGGTGAAAGTTTTTCTTTTTCGGGCCACCCTGCCTTGGTGGGAATCGGCCAGTGTGTTAATAATAATAATAAAGAATAAAAAAATTATATCAAGGAATGAACTGAGTGAACACTTTAACTCTTAATTGCAGCTTAAGCAACACTTACTGAACAAACAAAAGAATGATTTACTTTAAAAGAAGAACTTAAAAATTGCACTAAGAGTGAATTTGTTTTATGAAACAAAAAAAAATTATAGATGCAAAAACACAGAACAAAAAGGTTTGAACACTTACAGTGATGCAGAACACAACACATCAATATAAACACAATACTAGAATTTTCTTGCTATGAAACTTAGTGTGTGAAAAATTTGGAAAATAATTGTCTGGCTTGAACAAAATAATGGCACTATTGTCTGTAGATAAGACAAATTAGACACTGTGTGAAGGCTTACTCAGCCCTGTAACAACTTCAGACAGTATTACCAAGGCTGGTTCCTCCTCAGGAAAATTAGTGAATAGAAAAAGAAATAATAACAGACAAACATAAACACTTTATTATATAGAAAATATAAAATGTAAAACACTTATATATGAAATATTAATCCTACTTTAAAGAAAATGAAAAATGAAAAATATAAATGATAACTGAATTCAACGCTAATGTAGATAGGGGTGTCTGGTGTTGGTGACACTGTTGTTGAAATCGTAGCCGTTGCTGATGATGGGGGGGGGTCGCAGGTGTTGGTTACGACCCACTGGCTAGTTCTTCACAGTAGATAGAGCCTTGAGTAGTATCCCGATGACAGGAAAGCAGGTTCTTTACCGCTGCAATGATGTGGGGTTACGTCCTGCAATTTCATACAGGTGCACAGGTAATTCAATCCAAAATGGGACGTCTCCAGGACGTTAGTCCATCTCCTGTTCTTCTCGTTGATTGACAGGTGACCCTCACTGTCATCCAAGCTGAAAAGATAGACAGGTTACCCACTGCTTAAATAATCACTCTCCATGGCAAGTACAATACTCAAAAGACGTGGTGATTATTACAACAGTCAACCTAGAGCAAGACTGAAAGGACTAAGTTTATTATTGGTCAAAAGTGAAACTTTTAACCAATAAATCCACTAGAATACAAGGCAGGCATGTACTTACAGTAGTGTTGGGAGCTGTGAGTCGAGTGATTTACTGTTTGACCAGAGCCCCACACGTCACCTTTCGGGGGGGGGGGAGAGAGGGAGGGGAAGGGATAGTGGGAGCTAGACTGACCCTACCTTAACAAGCAGCCAGCAGTCAAACTATCACTTTCAGGGAGGGGGAAAAAAGGCGGGAAAAACGGGAGCTTGAATTACCCTACCTTAACTAGTAGCCGGCAATGAAACTATTGTTATTATATTGCTACTCCTATCTATTGAACTTTTCCCTCACACACTGGCTAAATGAAAAGAATTAACACAAGAATGTTCAACACACAGAGAAAAAATAAAATAAAATGCAAAAGAATGAAAACAAAACAACAAGAATACACAAATGGTGTTAGAAAAATATAACAGACAACACTGAGTTGTGATGCAGAATATAAAGGTAATAAATTACTGAATTACTTCACTGCAATACTGTGAACACAAGGTAATTGTGAAGTGTAAACACAAATTCTATACTGCTTATATGTTGCACACAACAAGGAAAAACACTAAGGTACATACTTCAAGTGTATAAAAAAAAGAAGCACAACACAACAGACATAAGATAATGCACGGAAATTAACACTGAATTAAGAAGAGAAAAAATATTGCAAACAGTATATAATAAACACTGAGTCTAATCAAGAGTCACTGAATGTCACTAAGAAATAACTGGAAACACAAAAATTTCTCAACACTCGCAAATATCTCTATGAAAAATATTATTCGTTAACACTGTAGCGACGTGGTGAAGAATGAGGTGGAAGGTTGGAGGATGTTTATGTCATCTCGTGGCTGGCTGACTGCGTTCGCTGCTACTCTCCACGTGATCGAGGAATTTGTGCTTACATCGACGATGGACCCATGCAGGAGGCTTTTAACGATGGCACCACTGACGAAAAACACACTCTAGCTCTTGACCTCCTATGTGGTCCTTAAAATATGGTGCTAGAACCCGTAATAAGGGTACAAAAATAGTGGTTGGGTGAGTGGGTGAGTGAGGGCTGAGGCCGGGCAGTGGTGAAACACCGCGTGGTGAGTGGGCCTATGGGATGAATGGCGTAAGCCTCACTGGGGACACCCTCACTAGGCGCAAAAATATTCTAAGCCGGTCTGGCTTAAAACAAACCCACGAAATACCACAACACCACAGGGATGATAAAACACTCAGAATGGCTTGGAACTTGAAGCACAAAACAATGAAGAAGACTGTACCCACGTGGTTTGCTTGAGTACTGGGTTAAGACACCTGGGCTAGTTGCTGGCTAGCTTAGCTTAACCCTTCACACAGAATGGCATGATAACTTCTCACAATGAGCACAGCAGAGGTGGAAAGCTGGCTTGGCAGGCAAAAGCTGGATGGTGTAAGGCTAGGCTGACTGGACTTGTCTGACTGACCACCCCACCACAGACTGTTATGCTGTTTGGCTTACTTTGCAAACTCGGGTCAACCCCTCGGGAGTGATGCAAATAAGCAGATAAACACTAATACAAGGAGACTGACCAGTGAATAATGTAGAGGCTGGTAGACGCTTGAGGGGGTAGCTGGCCGGCTAGGTCGGCCTACTGACCACACGAGATGTCAGTCCTCGGCTGAGAAATCTCCGTACATCAGCGTAATTATCAATTTTACGCCCACACCGCTGGCACCAATTTGTCGTGGGGGGTTGGGAGGAGATATGTGGGTTGAAGGTAAACACACTTGTTGGATGGTAACGCTATGTATGTCGTCAGACTGTGGGTAAGGGATGAGCCCAGGCCTGCCTGCTTGCCTGCTTGATGTCTATCCATGGAGTGAGGGTGAGGCAGAGCATCCCACTCACTCATGCTGTATCCCGTGATGTCATACAGTCACTAGGCTTCATAGGGATCTTCTATATAACACATGGATGGTACTAAGCTATACAACACATGTAAGAGGATCAGCAACTATGCTGACACAGGCACCGTGCCACCCACCACTATTTCCTCCATCTCCGCATACTCTCCTTCATGATCTCTTTCACTATCAGTGGCCGGGGTTTTGGATCATGACCTGCCACAACCCTTGGGGATTGCATATGCCACACTGCCTGAACATAGATAACGACGCCTAAAAATACGCTTCACTGGTGAATAATGAACTTCGCTATCACTAGACGAATCCTCGATTGGCATAAAATCAATCTCATCATCACTTACATCACTTTCACTATCACTAAAACACCGGGAAAATGATAGTTTCCTCTTGCGAAGTTGCCTATGAGTAACACATGAAAATCACTCACTACGAAAGCAAAAGACTTGGCAGACGATGCAACATCCCCCCAATGAAAAGCAGGGGCGTCACTAGCATGTTAAGAGACCATACAATAAGTGTCAGGGGCCTGAGACTGTTCAACTGCCTCCCAGCATACATAAGGGGGATTACCAACAGACCCCTGGCAGTCTTCAAGCTGGCACTGGACAAGCACCTAAAGTCGGTTCCTGACCAGCCGGGCTGTGGCTCGTACGTTGGTTTGCGTGCAGCCAGCAGCAACAGCCTGGTTGATCAGGCTCTGATCCACCAGGAGGCCTGGTCACAGACCGGGCCACGGGGGCGTTGACCCCTCGAACTCTCTCCAGGTAAACTCCAAGTAAACACTTGCCACTCCAGAGGTGCTTGGCCCAGGGTCTTGTGTGGCCACACAAGAAGTGCTTGGCCTAGGGTCTGCTGTGGCCACATTGGCTACCCCAGAGGTGCTTGGCCCTAGGACAGGTGTCACTACCCCAGAAGTGATGGGGTGGGGGTCATCTGGGTTATCGTCGATATTTTCACTAAGTCCTTGAATATTACTGGCCCCATTGGTGTCATATCCACTAAACTCACGATCTACATCACTTTCCTCGAATAGTAGAGTGTTAATACGACGAGGTGTGAGTGAATCACGAGGATGTGCCATGATGTTGACCCAGGATGGAGCTGAATGTAACTGGTCCTACCATGTGGTACCCAGGCATCCCAGATTTTTTGTATACTGTACACACTGAGTGTGCACACCCATTCTCTCATGTCTAGGCGACTCAATCCCATCGCACCAATTTTGAACAAATGAAAAATAAAACGTATATATACGTTTGGGATGCTACATGCGTGAATGTATATATACGTTTGGACCATTTAAGGGTTAAAGAAAGAAATCATTGAAAAATATGAAAGTGGAGTGCACGTTTCAGAGCTTGCCTTGATGTATGGCAAACGCCATTCAACCATCACTTCGATCGTGGTGAAGGGAAAGGTAATCAAGGAAGCTGTTGTTGCAAAAGTGGTAGATATGCTGACAAAAAAGAGATCACAAATACACGAAGAAGTGGAAAGGCTACTGAAGGTGTGGATTACCCAGAAACAGTTAGCAGGAGATAGTGTTATGCAGTCGATAATTTGTAAAAAGGCAAGGCATGACAATCTCATAAAGAAAATGCCTGCAACGAGTACTGATGTTAGTGATTTTAAGGCCAGCAAAGGCTGGTAGATCTACTTTGCATTTGTAGTGCTCAGAACATAGATCAACATTTTATTTTTCATTCCTTCAATTTTGGCACAATAGGCTTGAGTCAACTAGACATGAAAGAATGGGACTACGCACTCAGTGTGTGCAGTATTTGTGGAGAATATTTTCTCCAGGAGGGGATTATCAGCCCCTTCAGCCCCTTTCAGCCCTTTCCAGCCTTGAGTGGCTCAGCCCTCTCAGAAGGGGTAAGCATCTTGTTTACTGCTACATCAAATAATTACCAGCAGATGTTTAACCAGCATGTACCAGTTACATGGTCACGAGGCTCCTTGCAAGAGACAATCATTCTCTTACCTTAGCAGGACAGTAAACCCTTTCAGGGTTTTGGCCGTACTAGTACGGCTTACGCGCAGGGGGTTTTGACATACAAGTACGCATAAATTCTAGCGCCGTCAAATCTCCCGGGAAAAGGCTGGTAGCCCTAGATGAGAGAATAGGTCTATGTGGTGGGTGTGCACACTAGGAAAAAATCTGGGACCCAGTGGTGCATTGTGGGAATGCCACCTTAGTACACAATGTCCACCATGCCTCGCAGTAAGAAGTTCCTCACTTCTTGGCGAACTGGAACACTTTTGTTCCCAAGTGACAGTTCTAATACAGATGGAAGAGCCAGTGAAGATGAGTTTCAAGGTTTTGGTGAGGTTTTGACCGAAACTAATGACCATAATATCAGTAATAGTGAGGAAAACCCAGACGACCCTCAGCCTTCCACCTCTGGTGCTGGGCCGTCTTGTGCACACTCAGTTGTACCAGAATCAAAGAGGAAACTCCCATTTTCCCAAATCCCAGACTCAGATATGAGCATTTGTGATGATAGTGATAGTGATTATGAACTACAAAAGAAGAAAATTAAAAGTGAATACAGGAAAGAGTAAGGTAATGAGGATAACAAAAAGATTAGGTGATGAAAGATTGGATATCAGATTGGAGGGAGAGAGTATGGAGGAGGTGAATGTATTCAGATATTTGGAAGTAGACGTGTCAGCGGATGGGTCTATGAAAGATGAGGTGAATCATAGAATTGATGAGGGGAAAAGGGTGAGTGGTGCACTTAGGAGTCTGTGGAGACAAAGAACTTTGTCCTTGGAGGCAAAGAGGGGAATGTATGAGAGTATAGTTTTACCAATGCTCTTATATGGGTGTGAAGCATGGGTGATGAATGTTGCAGCAAGGAGAAGGCTGGAGGCAGTGGAGATGTCATGTCTGAGGGCAATGTGTGGTGTGAATATAATGAAGAGAATTCATAGTTTGGAAGTTAGGAGGAGGTGCGGGATTACCAAAACTGTTGTCCAGAGGGCTGAGGAAGGGTTGTTGAGGTGGTTCGGACATGTAGAGAGAATGGAGCAAAACAGAGTGACTTCAGGAGTGTATCAGTCTGTAGTGGAAGGAAGGCGGGGTAGGGGTCGGCCTAGGAAAGGTTGGAGGGAGGGGGTAAAGGAGGTTTTGTGTGCGAGGGGCTTGGATTTCCAGCAGGCATGCGTGAGCGTGTTTGATAGGAGTGAATGGAGACAAATGGTTTTTAATACTTGACGTGCTGTTGGAGTGTGAGCAAAGTAACATTTATGAAGGGGTTCAGGGAAACCGGCAGGCCGGACTTAAGTCCTGGAGATGGGAAGTACAGTGCCTGCACTCTGAAGGAGGGGTGTTAATGTTGCAGTTTAAAAACTGTAGTGTAAAGCACCCTTCTGGCAAGACAGTGATGGAGTGAATGATGGTGAAAGTTTTTCTTTTTCGGGCCACCCTGCCTTGGTGGGAATCGGCCAGTGTGATAATAAAAAAAAAAAGCTCTTCAAACTAGTTCCAGTAGTGATAGTGAAGTGCAATATTCCCCAGCGAAACGTCAGTATATACGACGATATATGCGCTCTGGTAGTGTGCCATATGCTATTCCAAGGGGAAGGAGTACATCTCGGAGTACATCCTGTGGCTGTACAACAGGAACTGACAGTGAAAATGACGATGATACTGTTGCAATTGGGATGGAAAATGTGCATGGTGGTGGTGCCGGGCGTGAGGCAGCAGCAGCGGCCCATGCTGCCACCCATGCTGGCACCCACGCCCCTGCCTCAGCTGATCTACCCATCCACCACACCAGCCTCCACAACCACAACCTCCACAACCACAACCACCTGTCATTGTCCAGTATCCACCAGCAGACCGCACCTGGGATTGGCAGGAAGCTGTCAATTTTGTTCCACATCCCCACCAGTTTGATGACAGCCAAAGTGGAATACGGCCATCCTGTACACTTGGAAACAATGCCGCTGAACTGGAATGTTTCGAGTGATTCTTTGACGAACCCCTGATGGAAAGTATTGTCATGAAAAGCAACACATACTACAAGTACACCATGGCAAACACAATACTTTCTCCAAAATCACGTCTACGCCAGTGGAAGGAGACAACTGTGGCTGAGATGTATCTTTTCTTTGCCACAATAATGCTTATGCCACATGTGTATAAGCACAGTGTGAAATCATACTGGTCAACAGACCACCTGATTGCAACCCCAGGTTTCAGTGATATAATGCCAGTGACTCGCTTTGTGCTAATGTTACGTATGCTTCACTTCTCAGACAAAACCAGGCCTGACAGAACCGAGAGGTTATATAAGATTAGGCATGTGTTTGTGTATCTGAAAGAGAAATTCAGTAAGTATTTTTATCCCTTCAGAAAGCTTGTAATTGACGAGTCTTTGATTCTGTTCAAAGGAAGACTCTCTTTCAAGCAGTACATACCAAGCAAGAGGAAACACTTTGGTATAAAGTTGTTTGTGCTTTGCGATTGTTACAGTGGTCTGGTATTGGATATTATTGTGTACACTGGAAGTTATACATTGCAAAATACCAGGAAGTTATTGGGCATCTCTGGTGATGTGGTTAGAAGAATGATAGAACCATACTTTGGTAAGGGGCATATATTATATACAGATAACTGGTACACAAGCCCCTCACTCAGTGATTTTTTGCGAGTGAACATGACAGATGTGTGTGGCATAGTGCATGCAAATCATAAACATATGCCCAGGTTTGACGCTGGCACTTGTAGAGGTGAGGTACAGGCGTTTGCTGCCAAAGACATCATGGCATTTCGGTGGCATGACAAACGAGATGTCACATTGTTGTCATCAGTTCACCCTAATGAAATGGAAGACAATGGCAGGCAGCATAGAGAGAGCAATGAACCCATTCTAAAACCTGCAGCTGTGATTGATTACACCCTCAACATGCATTCAGTGGACAAATGTGACATGCAGATTGGGTTTGCTGATTGTGTTCGCAAGAGTTATAAGTGGTACATAAAACTCTTTTTCCATCTTCTGGACATTTCCATGCTGAATGCTTATAATATGTATAAGATGAGGACCAGAAACAAACCACTATATGGTGAATTCTGTTTGTCTGTCATCAGACAAATAGTATTCAAGTACCAAGGAAGAACACCTGCAATAGACCACCCACTAAATTTTCAACAATTTCCTTCTTGTTTGAAGCATGGTGATCACTTCCTGGTAAAACTGCCTGCTACTGTTTTCAAAAAAAATGCTCACACAAGAAAATGCCCACAACAATGCAGACGTATATATACGGCGTAAACAGTCAAAGGGTTAAAGATATATTTTTCTCATTAATGTTAATGTAAAAATTTTTAATTTTGCAACAAAAGAATCTTGGAAAACTTACCTAACCTTATTATAACAAGCTAAATTTATTTTTGCCTAATCCAAATACGTAAATACACATATATTTTAAATACGTTTACAATAATTTAACACTAAACCAACACAATGAAATATATTTTTTTCGTTAGGTTCATAATGATTTTTGTGAAATTATTGCATACACAAATTTTTGCTCTTCATAATGATTTTTGTGAAATTATTGCATACACAAATTTTTGCTCATCTTATATGGCAAGATGAGCAATGCTACTTAAGCCAAGATCTCAAGTATTACATATTCGGCACAACATTATATACAGTGGACCCCCGGTTTACGAAATTATTTCATTCCAGAAGTATCTTCAGGTGCAATTACTGAATGAATTTGTTCCCATAAGGAATATTGTGAATTAGATTAGTCCATTTCAGACCCCCAAACATGCACGTACAAACGCACTTACATAAATACACTTACATAATTGGTCGCATTGGGAGGTGATAGTAAACCGGGGGTCTACTGTGTGTATATATATATACATATATATATATATATATATATATATATATATATATATATATATATATATATATATATATATATATATATATATATATATATACAGTGGACCCCGCATAACGATCACCTCCGAATGCGACCAATTATGTAAGTGTATTTATGTAAGTGCGTTTGTACGTGTATGTTTGGGGGTCTGAAATGGACTAATCTACTTCACAATATTCCTTATGGGAACAAATTCGATCAGTACTGGCACCTGAACATACTTCTGGAGTGAAAAAATATCGTTAACCGGGGGTCCACTGTATATATATATATACATACATACATACATACATACATATATATATATACATATATATATATATATATATATATATATAATATATATATATATATATATATATATATACATAAATACATGTATACTTACATATACAGTGGACCCCCGACTAACTATGAGCTCCCAACTCGACCAATTATGTAAGTGTATTTTTGTAAGTGCTTTTGTAGATATATTTTTGGGGATCTGAAACAGACTAATCTAATTCAAAATATTCCTTATGGGAACAAATTCGGTCTATAACAGCACCCGAACAGACTTCTGGATTGAAATAATATCATTAGTCGGGGGTCCACTGCATATATATATATATATATATATATATATATATATATATATATATATATATATATATATATATATATATATATATATATATATATACAGGAAGGCCCCGCTTTACGGCATTTCACTTTACGGCGTTCCGCTAATACGGTCATTTCAAATTATGACCAAAACTCGCTATACGGCTCCCCCCACCTGACTTTCTAATACGGTCACCGCGCCCCACCTTGTTTGTTTACATTCTTCATGAGCTCAGTAAGCACTAAGTCTCTCCATTTTGTCTGGAAACTCCAAAATTTCAAACGTTTTTAAAAGTTATTTCATATTTTATATATACTCTGATAATTATACTTATGTATACCTGTACTTAAATAAACTTACATAGTGTGCTGGCATGCAGGTACACATTAAAATCAGTAAGAGTGTCTTATGTCTCCAGACGTCATATTAGTAATGATAATAATAATCATCGTCTCATTTAAATGTCGTATATTACGTTAAATACACATTTTCATTAATCCATCTATGATATTTTTTCAAAATTATATAATAAACACGATACATAACATAAAAAGATGATAAATACACCCCACAATAGAATAAATAAACATAAATATGCGATGTGGTAGCAGACGACTTGCACAAGTGACGCCATATTAGAAATGCAAATAATAATAATAATAACAATCACAGAGTCTAATTAAAAGTTGTATATTACGTTAATATACACATTTTCATTAATCCATCCATGATATTTTTTCAAAATTATATAATAAACACGATACATAACATAAAAAGATGATAAATACACCCTACGATAGAATAAATAAACATAAATATGAGATGTCGTAGCCAGATAACTTGTACTAGTGATGCCAGGAATAACATTTTCTCTAATCTAACATAAGAGAAAATGTGTTACTGGGGGTAACTGTAGAAAATTATTCCTTTCGTATGTATGTAAGTAAGTTTATTCAGGTATACACAAAAACAGTTACATAGATTATCATACATAACAACATATGTGTAGAGAACCTAGGATAACCCAAAAAAGTCAGACAGAGTGACTTATTTCCATTGCCTTCACTCAGAGCACCATTTCTTCTTAAAATGATGCTACATGAGAATGGGAGTGTTCTTCTTTATTTATTCTACCGTATCAATGTAGAGACAACCTGTACACAATGTAACTTGTACACAAACCAGACGTGTACACTTCGTTTACAAAACTTACCTTCGCCTGGTTTGTTTACATAACTCTGCGCCTGTACTCTCTCATGCACTCATTCTTTCTCTCTCTCATTTATTCGTTTTATCTCATTTACTTACTCCTGACCCTACATTAACCCTTTCAGGGTCCAAGGCCCAAATCTGGAGTCACGCACCAGTGTCCAAGAATTTTCAAAAAAAAAATTGGTTATTTTTTCTTATGAAATCGTAGAGAATCTTTTTGTGAAGGTAATAAAACAAAAAGTACGAAATTTGGTGGAAAACTGACGAAATTATGCTCTCGCGAATTTTGATGTGTCAGCGATATTTACGAATCGGCGATTTTGCCGACTTTGACTCCCATTTTAGGCCAATTACATTATTACAATCAACCAAATTCTTAGCTATTTCACTAGTATTACTTCTATTCTATCGATTGAGCACAAGAAATCGCCAAGTCAACTGTTTCAACTACAAAATAAAGTGATCGGAAATTGTTAATTTGGCCAATTTAACACAAAGTTCAAAATATTCCAATTTCAAAATAGGGTCCAGAATGAACAATGTAGGCATTCCTGGCACTAAACTAACATTTCCTCTGTTCATTAGTTATGTTTTGAGGCTTTACAAAAAAATTCCATTTTGATTTTTTATTCACATAATGAATTTTTATTCACACCAAAAAATAGAAGATTTACTGTTATGCAATACTGTAATAATTGTATAAATATCATCAACATATTTGTGAATGTATATTAGACCCACCAGCTGACGTGTATTAGACGTGTGAGGTCGTTTGTTTACTCTTGAATATCGGCAAAAATGTAACATTTCTGCTACTTTGAGCTCAGTTTCAAGCCATTTCCAGTGCTAAAACCAATCAAAATCATCTCTATTTCTGTAATATGTCTTCCATTCTATCAAATGAGACCAAGAAATCGCAAATACAACTATAAAAAACATATGAAAAAACACTGCAAAGTTGCTGTTTTAATCGAAAAATCATGATTTCATTTTTTTTCTCTCATTATACACAGTGTGCTGCAGGATCTGTTTTATGTGGTGCACACATACCACATAGATGTATTCTCTCATATCTAGGCCCAAATGTACCACTCACAGTTTATCAGAGTGAGCTGAGCTCATGGCGTAGATCTACGGTTTGGACCTTGAACGTAAAGCCGTAGATCTACGGGACGGACCCTGAAAGGGTTAAGACTACAAATATTTTAAGGTAAGTAATGAGTGAACTGTATATACATATTATCGCTCTGGGATGCTTAAATATCATGGAATATATGTGTAGGTGGGTTGGCCTGGTATGGTAGCCCGGCTGACTACCATACATACCACACTTGATTTTTTACAATAAATACTACTCATCTCACCCTATATTTTAAGGTAAGTAATGAGTGAACTGTATATACATTTTATCGCTCTGGGATGCTTAAATATCATAGAATTGTATGTGTGGGTGGGGTGGCCTGGTATGGTAGCCTGGCTGACTACCATACATACCACACTTGATTTCTTACAATAAATACTACTTGTCTCACCCTAGATTAAGACTATAAATATTTTAAAGTAAGTAATGAGTGCACTATGTGTGTATTGTACTTTTTTATTGTTTTTTGATGCCTGGTTCTATTGCTAACTTAATATATGTTAGTGTAAACTTGTTATCTAGTGTTTGTATGCATTTGTAAGTGGAAAAAAAAGGGTGTTCCACTTTACGGCGGTTTCCGCTTTACGGCGGTAGCCTGGAACCTAACCAGCCGTATAAGTGGGGCCTTCCTGTATATATATATATATATATATGTATAGATCTATATATATATATATATATATGTATAGATCTATATATATATATATATATATATATATATATATATATGTATATATATATATATATATATATATATATATATATATATATATATATATATATATATATATATATACATATATATATATATATATATATATATATATATATATATATATATATATATATATATATATATATATATATATATATATATATATATATATAGTGAGAGAGTAATTTGTGGTAGGGGACCTGAATGCTAAAGTAGGAGAAACTTTTAGAGAGGGTGTGGTAGGTAAGTTTGGGGTGCCAGGTGTAAATGATAATGGGAGCCCTTTGATTGAACTTTGTATAGAAAGGGGTTTAGTTATAGGTAATACATATTTTAAGAAAAAGAGGATAAATAAGTATACAAGATATGATGTAGGGCAAAATGACAGTAGTTTGTTGGATTATGTATTGGTAGATAAAAGACTGTTGAGTAGACTTCAGGATGTACATGTATATAGAGGGGCCACAGATATATCAGATCACTTTCTAGTTGTAGCTACACTGAGAGTAAAAGGTAGATGGGATACAAGGAGAATAGAAGCATCAGGGAAGAGAGAGGTGAAGGTTTATAAACTAAAAGAGGAGACAGTTAGGGTAAGATATAAACAGCTATTGGAGGATAGATGGGCTAATGAGAGCATAGGCAATGGGGTCGAAGAGGTATGGGGTAGGTTTAAAAATGTAGTGTTAGAGTGTTCAGAAGAAGTTTGTGGTTACAGGAAAGTGGGTGCGGGAGGGAAGAGGAGCGATTGGTGGAATGATAATGTAAAGAGAATAGTAAGGGAGAAAAAGTTAGCATATGAGAAGTTTTTACAAAGTAGAAGTGATGCAAGGAGGGAAGAGTATATGGAGAAAAAGAGAGAGGTTAAGAGAGTGGTGAAGCAATGTGAAAAGAGAGCAATTGAGAGAGTGGGTGAGATGTTATCAACAAATTTTGCTGAAAATAGGAAAAAGTTTTGGAGTGAGATTAACAAGTTAAGGAAGCCTAGAGAACAAATGGATTTGTCAGTTAAAAATAGGAGAGGAGAGTTATTAACCCTTTGACTGTCGAAGGGCCCAATCCTGAAGTGTCTCCTGGTGTCGCAAAATATTCGAAAAAAAAAAAATTATTTTTTCTTATGAAAATGTTAAGATTATTTTTCTGATTGTTTTAGTCCCAAAAAAAAAATTTTCCCATCAGTACTTACCGAGATATAGAGGCATGAAGTTTGCAGAAAATGAGCCGTGTATGGCAACAGCGGCGACTGCCGCTCACCCGGTAAACTTTAGTTTACTTGTATTTGAAGGTTTGTTGTTTTTTTCACTATTTTATTTTTTCACATAACTTATGTGGCCTGTGACACCAAAGTAAGGTGCAATGTACATATATACACTCGTTGTATACAACACAATAAGCACACAAACATAATTATCAATATATTGTTTACAAAACTTGTTTACAAAAACAAACATTACAAAAAATTGTTTATTACTATTGCTCTATAATATATATACCAATATACAGTCACTGGACATACTCCTAGAAGTTCTGCAGCTTGTGGAACTCTCTGAAACATGGTGTCATACACAGTGGTGTTTTACACTCTTACACATAAAACATGGTGTCATACACAGTGGTGTTTTACACTCTTACACATAAAACATGGTGTCATACACAGTGGTGTTTTACACTCTTACACATAAAACATGGTGTCATAAACAGTGGTGTTTTACACTCTTACACATAAAACATGGTGTCATACACAGTGGTGTTTTACACTCTTACACATAAAACATGGTGTCATACACAGTGGTGTTTTACACTCTTACACATAAAACATGGTGTCATACACAATGGTGTTTTACACTCTCACACACAAAATCAGTGTGTGTGCATTTTTGTTGAATTTTTTTTTATGTGCAAAGACAAAACACCTCGTCTGAGCAGCTTTCTTCAAAGTATTAGCAGGCAGTTGTGTTATGTAGTTATCCTAGGTAAATGGTCGTGTGTCATCATTCCTTCCTAATTTCCTTCATTCCTTTCCTACCTGGAGGCTACCTGGAGGGCATTCCACCTCTCTTCCTACATTCCTTCATCTGTCCTTCATTACTTTTTTCCTTCCTTTCATCTAGTCCTTCCTTCATTCCTGCCTTCCCTTCTTGCTTCTGGTTTCTATAATATATATACACATATATAGTCACTAGATACTTTCATAAAACTCCTATTATCACCCTTCAGCAAACTTGTCTTGTGTGCGAGTGTGTGGCTTATAATTGTTTTGAGTCAGGAGTCAGCAGCTGTCAAAATGACATATTGTCTCATTAGTCACTCCCCCTACCGCCTGTCAAAACAATGGGGTCGGATGCTGCTTCCCCCTCCATTCTATCTAATTATCTTTCTCCCTCATTCTATCTCTTTCAATCTGTCTCTCTTTCTCTCTCTCTGTCTATCTCTGTCTCACAGGTACACATAAATACAACTATACATAGTGTAAATTACCTAGGATAACCCAAAAAATCCAGACAAAGTGCTATACTCTGCTTGAAGATGTGAGTAAACGTGATGATGACAGTCTTGTGGCTCTTTCTGAGACAGAGCTAGACGGATAGACAGGGAGTTTGGCAGACAGACAAATAGACAGACAGACAAATGTTTGTTCGTCGTCATCTTCTCCTCCTCCTCCTCCTCCTCCTCCTCCTCCTCCTCCTCCTCCTCCTCCTCCTCCTCCTCCTCCTCCTCCTCCTTTTTCTCCTTCTCCTCCTCCTCCTCCTCCTGGCTCTTGACAGATGGACAGCTGCCCCCCTCCCTCCACCCTCGTTTACGCTCATCAAAGGTCAGCTCTTATCAGATGTTATCTCCCCTTATCTTGTCACTGTCATGGGGTGAACTGATTTCATGCCTCAAGGGAACATATTATTACATATTATTATTATTAGGTATTAGGTATTATTATTATTATTATTATTATTATTATTATTATTCTTCCTCCTCCTTCCACCTTCCACCTTCCTCCTCCTCCCTCCTCCTCCCTCCCTCCTTCCTCCTCCTCCCTCCTTCTTCCTCCCTCCCTCCTTCCTCCTCCTCCCTCCCACCTCCTCCCTCCTTCTTCCTCCTCCCTCCTTCCTCGTTCTTCCTCCTCCCACCTTCCTCCTCCCCCCCCCTTCCTCCTCCTCCCTCCTTCCTCCTCCTCCCTCCTTCCTTCCTCTTCCTCCTTCCTTCCTCCTCCTCTTCTTCCTCCTCCTCTTCTTCCTCCTCCTCTTCTTCCTCCTCCTCTTCCTCCTCCTCCTCCTCCTCCACCTCCTCCATTGCTTTTGGTCTCAAACTCCTCGAAATCATGAAATTGATCTTCATTGACACTTCCATCTGTGTTAGAGCATCACTTGGGAAGAGAAGAGTCCCAGATTTGCAGGGAAGTCACATATTTCTTATCGCTAGACATGCTGAAAAAGGACGACTGAAATGGTATTCCCACAATGCACCACTGGCTCCCCGATTTTTTTTATATGGTGCACACTGACCATGGAGACCCATTCTCTCACATGTGGGCCTACCAGCTTTCTCCTGCTTGATTCGAAGCCGCTAGAATTTATGCGTATAGATACGTCAAACACGGTATCTCCTATGACGTACATATACGACCTCGACAGTCAAAGGGTTAAATGGAGAGTTAGAGGTATTGGAAAGATAGAGGGAATATTTTGAGGAATTGTTAAATGTTGATGAAGATAGGGAAGCTGTGATTTCGTGTATAGGGCAAGGAGGATAAACATCTTGTAGGAGTGAGGAAGAGCCAGTTGTGAGTATAAATAATTTTTTTTTATCACACTGGCCGATTCCCATCAAGGCAGGGTGGCCCGAAAAAGAAAAACTTTCACCATCATTCACTCCATCACTGTCTTTCTAGAAGGGTGCTTTACACTACAGTTTTTAAACTGCAACATTAACACCCCTCCTTCAGAGTGCAGGCACTGTACTTCCCATCTCCAGGACTCAAGTCCGGCCTGCCGGTTTCCTTGAATCCCTTCATAAATGTTACTTTGCTCACACTCCAACAGCACGTCAAGTATTAAAAACCATTTGTCTCCATTCACTCCTATCAAACACGCTCACGCATGCCTGCTGGAAGTCCAAGCCCCTCGCACACAAAACCTCCTTTACCCCCTCCCTCCAACCTTTCCTAGGCCGACCCCTACCCCGCCTTCCTTCCACTACAGACTGATACACTCTTGAAGTCATTCTGTTTCGCTCCATTCTCTCTACATGTCCAAACCACCTCAACAACCCTTCCTCAGCCCTCTGGACAACAGTTTTGGTAATCCCGCAAGTCCTTCTAACTTCCAAACTACGAATTCTCTACATTATATTCACACCACACATTGCCCTCAGACATGACATCTCCACTGCCTCCAGCCTTCTCCTCGCTGCAACATTCATCACCCATGCTTCACACCCATATAAGAGCGATGGTAAAACTATACTCTCATACATTCCCCTCTTTGCCTCCAAGGACAAAGTTCTTTGTCTCCACAGACTCTAAGTGAACCACTCACCCTTTTCCCCTCATCAATTCTATGATTCACCTCATCTTTCATAGACCCATCCGCTGACACGTCCACTCCCAAATATCTGAATACATTCACCTCCTCCATACTCTCTCCCTCCAATCTGATATTCAATCTTTCATCACCTAATCTTTTTGTTATCCTCATAACCTTACTCTTTCCTGTATTCACTTTTAATTTTCTTCTTTTGCATACCCTACCAAATTCATCCACCAACCTCTGCAACTTCTCTTCAGAATCTCCCAAGAGCACAGTGTCATCAGCAAAGAGCAGCTGTGACAACTCCCACTTTGTGTGTGATTCTTTATCTTTTAACTCCACGCCTCTTGCCAAGACCCTCACATTTACTTCTCTTACAACCCCATCTATAAATATATTAAACAACCATGGTGACATCACACATCCTTGTCTAAGGCCTACTTTTACTGGGAAATAATCTCCCTCTTTCCTACATACTCTAACTTGAACCTCACTATCCTCGTAAAAACTCTTCACTGCTTTCAGTAACCTACCTCCTACACCATACACTTGCAACATCTGCCACACTGCATCCCTATCCACCCTGTCATACACCTTTTCCAAATCCATAAATGCCACAAAGACCTCTTTAGCCTTATCTAAATACTGTTCACTTATTTGTTTCACTGTAAACACCTGGTCCACACACCCCCTACCTTTCCTAAAGCCTCCTTGTTCATCTGCTATCTTATTCTCCGTCTTATTCTTAATTCTTTCAATAATAACTCTACCATACACTTTACCAGGAATACTCAACAGACTTATCCCCCTATAATTTTTGCACTCTCTTTTGTCCCCTTTGCCTTTATACAAAGGAACTATGCATGCTCTCTGCCAATCCCTAATTACCTTACCCTCTTCCATACATTTATTAAATAATTGCACCAACCACTCCAAAACTATATCCCCACCTGCTTTTAACATTTCTATCTTTATCCCATCAACCCCCGGCTGCCTTATCCCCTTTCATTTTATCTACTGCCTCACAAACTTCCCCCACACTCACAACTGGCTCTTCCTCACTCCTACAAGATGTTATTCCTCCTTGCCCGATACACGAAATCACAGCTTCCCTATCTTCATCAACATTTAGCAATTCCTCAAAATATTCCCTCCATCTTCCCAATACCTCTAACTCTCCATTTAATAACTCTCCTCTCCTATTTTTAACTGACAAATCCATTTGTTCTCTAGGCTTTCTTAACTTGTTAATCTCACTCCAAAACTTTTTCTTATTTTCAACACAATTTGTTGATAACATCTCACCCACTCTCTCATTTGCTCTCTTTTTACATTGCTTCACCACTCTCTTAACCTCTCTCTTTTTCTCCATATACTCTTCCCTCCTTGCATCACTTCTACTTTGTAAAAACTTCTCATATGCTAACTTTTTCTCCCTTACTGGCAAGACAGTGATGGAGTGAATGCTACTTTGCTCACACTCCAACAGCACGTCAAGTATTAAAAACCATTTGTCTCCATTCACTCCTATCAAACACGCTCACGCATGCCTGCTGGAAGTCCAAGCCCCTCGCACACAAAACCTCCTTTACCCCCTCCCTCCAACCTTTCCTAGGCCGACCCGTAATCCGCCTTCTTCCACTACAGACTGATACACTCTTGAAGTCACTCTGTTTTGCTCCATTCTCTCTACATGTCCGAACCACCTCAACAACCCTTCCTCAGCCCTCTGGACAACAGTTTTGGTAATCCCGCACCTCCTCCTAACTTCCAAACTACGAATTCTCTGCATTATATTCACACCACACATTGCCCTCAGACATGACATCTGCACTGCCTCCAGCCTTCTCTTCGCTGCAACATTCATCACCCATGCTTCACACCCATATAAGAGCGTTGATAAAACTATACTCTCATACATTCCCCTCTTTGCCTCCAAGGACAAAGTTCTTTGTCTCCACAGACTCCTAAGTGCACCACTCACCCTATTTCCCTCATCAATTCTATGATTCACCTCATCTTTCATAGACCCATCCGCTGACACGTCAACTCACAAATATCTGAATACATTCACCTCCTCCATACTCTCTCCCTCCAATCTGATATCCAATCTTTCATCACCTAATCTTTTTGTTATCCTCATAACCTTACTCTTTTCTGTATTCACTTTTAATTTTCTTCTTTTGCACACCCTACCAAATTCATCCACCAATCTCTGCAACTTCTCTTCAGAATCTCCCAAGAGCACAGTGTCATCAGCAAAGAGCAACTGTGGCAACTCCCACTTTATGTTTGATTCTTTATCTTTTAACTCCATGCCTCTTGCCAAGACCCTCGCATTTACTTCTCTTACAACCCCATCTATAAATATATTAACCCTTTGACTGTTTCCGACGTATAAATACGTCTTACGAGCCAATGTTTCTGACGTATTTATACGCACAAATTCTAGCGGCTTCAAATCGAGCGCCAAAGGCCTGATAGGCCTACACGGGAGAGAATGGGTCTCAGTGGTCGGTGTGCACCCTGTGAAAAAAATCTGGGACCTAGCGGTGCATTGTGGGAACGCCATGTTGTCAGTCCATTTTCACCATGCCTCTCGGTAAGAAGTTCCTCACTCCTCGGCGGATTGGAGGTCTTTTGTTCCCAAGTGATAGCTCTAACAGCGATGAAAGTGTCAGTGACAGTGAATTCAAGGGTTTTCAAGTGAGTGTTACCGAAAAAAGTGCCCAGGATAACGTAAATAGTGACGAAAACCCAGATGACCCACAACCTTCGACCTCTGGTGCTGTGCCGGCTTGTTCACGTTCACGTTCGCCTGTACCAGGACGAAAGAGGAAACTATTTGGTCGTGTACAACACCCTGATGATAGCAGTGATAGTGATAGTGATTTCAAGGTCATTGAAAGCAGTTCTAGTGACAGTGAGAGTGAATATTCCCCAGTGAAGCGCCAGTATGTTCGACGTAGCATGCGGTCTGGTAGTGTTTCATATGTTGTTCCAAGGGGAAGGAGAAACTCTGGGAGCACATCCCGTGGCCCAACACCACGACCTGATAGTGAAGATGACGATATTGTAACGATGGGTATGAATGGTGACAGTGAGG